>NC_056728.1:1742194332-1742494332 GCF_019279795.1 Protopterus annectens
GGCCAGTAATCCTATTGGTGAGGTACTTCTGTGGTCTTTCCAGCTGTTAAAGGTGTCTTGTAAGGTACATCCCAAATGGGGCACTGTACTCTATGATGGGTCTGGTGAGTGATAAGTAAAGGGGTACAATAACCTCTTTTGTTCTAGATGTGAACCTTTTATTGATTAGGTGGGCCACATTGAAGGATTTTCTAACCACCTTGGCAATATGATTATCAAAGGAGAGATTACTATCTACTTGGGTCCCCAGATCCCTTATTACATTTTCTGTATTTAAGGGACTACCACGTATGTGGTAGTTCGCGAGTACTTTGTTTTTTCCAAGGGGGATGACTATGCACTTTTTGGCATTTAAAGGACAATGCTGTTCAAGCTGCTGAATCCCTTACAAAGGCAGTCTATGAGCACCTGCAAGAATGCATGGATCATGCTATCCCAAGCAAAACCAAGACTCACTCCTCCAGGAAAAGGAAACCAGTCTGGTGGACCCCTGCCACAAACAAGCTATACAATAGAAAGAGGAAACTAGTACAGAAAAGAGTAAAATCCCAAGAAGGAAAGGCATCCTTGATCAGTATCAGCAAGAAACTATGCTCCCTCATAAAATCATCCAAGGCTAGCTTCGAAAGAAAAATAAAGAAAAATTGCCAAGGACTCCAAAGATAACCACAAAGTGTACTTTAGCTATGTCAAGAACCTAAGAGGAAACTCAGATCTGCTCTGAGTTAGTGCAGAATGGCACAAAATACACTGAACCGACTGATATTGCCAACATTCTGGCAGACAGGTTTAGTGCAAACTTCACCCCCCTCTCACCCCCTAAAGGGCCCATAACCATACCAGAAGAATGTAGAGCCCTGGCAATCACTGACACACAGGTTAAAACAGCCCTATCCAAAGCCAAAAACACATCTTCAATGGGACCAGATGGTGTCCCAGGCTGTGTCTTACATGAACTCCAAAATGAACTAGTCCCTCACCTAAACACACATTTATTTTGTGTGTGTCTGTGTGTGTGTGTGTGTGTGTGTGTGTGTGTGTGTGTGTGTGTGTGTGTGTGTGTGTGTGTGTGTGTGTGTGTGTGTGTGTGTGTGTGTGTGTGTGTGTGTGTGTGCGCGTGTGTGTGTGTTCATATACATGTAAGCATTTGTGTGTGTGTGTTTGTGTGTTCACATGCATGTCACCACTTTAATTTGATACTCATACTGCTTTCTAAGAAATTATTAAAATGTCATAGTTGTATGGTAACTGTTTTTTCCATCAAATGCCACTTGTCTGGGATAATACCATTTTATTCATTTCCAATAAATGTCACAATAAAAGCAATAATTTTTCTTAATGAATAATCTGTGCATGTATGTGTGTGTGTGCGTGTGTGTGTGTGTGCATGTGTGTGTGTGCGTGTGTTCATGTACATGTAAGCATTTGTGTGTGTGTGTTTGTGTGTTCACATGCATGTCACCACTTTAATTTGATACTCATACTGCTTTCTAAGAAATTATTAAAATGTCATAGTTGTATGGTAACTGTTTTTTCCATCAAATGCCACTTGTCTAGGATAATACCATTTTATTCATTTCCAATGAATGTCACAATAAAGCAATAATTTTTCTTAATGAATAATCTGTGCATGTATGTGTGTGTGTGTGTGTGTGTGTGTGTGTGTGTGTGTGTGTGTGTGTGTGTGTGTGTGTGTGTGTGTGTGTGTGTGTGTGTGTGTATACATGTATATGTGTGGCAGTCTGTAAAAACATTGAGAAACCTAAAGAGTTGCATATTATATTCACATGGAGATTAAAAGACTATACAAGAGAGAGCCCTGCTGAGTTTGCACATGGCAGCTACAATCTAAGGAAGCTCTTCTGTGCTCTAGAGAGCAAGCTAGGAAAATGCACAGATTTCTGTATCCAGAGGTTCTAGACAAGTGTAACATAAGGCTAGCTGGGATATATGGATGGAACAAAGGAATACGAGAAAGGCCAAAAGAAGCAGTCATTTTGTTCCAGAAAAAAAGGCAACATAGAGAACAGACTAAGTCATTTTTAAGTAAACTAGACCAAAATCAAATCGAATTTTTCAAACAGCAGCTGAAGAAGGTGTCTGTGGAACAGACAGACAAAACGCATCATTCAGACTATGTCAAATATGGCAAATAAGTAATGTGTTCAAAGGGCAATACTCATGCACATGATCACCAAGGGAACTTTAAATGGAAAATCATATAAGGTTCCATGACCTCCTTAAAAGTGCAGTTCTTATGAAAATGTCTGACCGATGAGTTCTGTCATGACTGAGTGCTTTGGCCTATAGGGTAATTTTCTTTCTGGGTCAGTGATGGCTGTTTCTTACTTTGCATTTAATGTAAAGTTTGGGCCCGGCTCAAGTTAAGTAGTAATTCACCAGTAATTTCTACATGGTCTGCTCATACATATTAGTACTATGTTACAGTATACAGGATCTCTGAGGAGCATTCACTGGCACAAGAACAGTTTGCCCAGCTATGTTGCCAGAAACTTGGCCATGGCAACCAGGACCAGCATTGGAGGGACAGCCAGGGAAAGTAACAGCGGGTAGTAGTAGTCTAAAGCCCAGCTCACTCACTCTAATGGGAAGATATGGGTTTAGCCATTACAGTAAGTACCATGGTATTGTCTAGAGATGGCTGTGGCTCTCAGTGATCAAAACAACATGCTTGGTTCAGCCACATTACTGGTCTTTGCATATAAAGAAGCCATGTACTAATGGGCATTGCATTCAAACCTTAACACAAAAGACTGCAAGGAATAAAGCCTCCACACACCTCACTCCAGGTCCAAATGCTGTTGATGATAACTACCAGCTACCTACCAACTATAGTCAATAGGAGTTATGACTCAGAGGTAAGGTAATAGTAAGAAGGGTCAAGGTTACTGACTGGCTACTCTGGAAAGGCCGAAGAAAGAGACCAGATTAAATTCTAGTGACTGAGAGACTGAAGAAAGGTGTGAATAAAAAATGAACAGCACATTTCTTTTTTTACATGAATGACAACTAGTAACCTTCAAATATCAAACGGTAAAAAGAAAATTCTTTAACCAGTGTTAATAAAGTACACAGATAATAAAAAAAGGAAAATCTACAAGAAAACATATAGCAAGAGAGAGAAAGAGCATGTGCTTTAACTTAGAAAACAGAAGGCATTTACAAGATTTATTGATTTAGTTGTTAATCAGGGTAGAAGGATTATCTTCATGGGCCTTACTCCGACTCAGCACAGAACTGTCGCCTTAAGTGACACACTCAGAGTCATATAGTTAGGCAAATGTAGGTTGAGCGAATCAAACCCTCAAACACAGGAAGCAGCTTATTAACAGCTCATCACCTCAGTTCTAGAACCAATTGCCAGACTTGCCACTTGCCACTTTTTTTGTTTTGCAAAACTGTCCTGATCTAGGCAAATATGCTGTGTGAAAAACATGAAAACATCAACTATCTTAAGACATTTTATGAAAAACATATTTTCGAACTTTTCCCTAAATATTGCAGAAAATTACAATCCTGTCTCTGAAGCTTCTTAATATGATATAAAGCAGTAGAAGCAACTAAAATTCCATAATATGGAGTCTTTCATTTTTTTTTACCAACAAGTGAAAATCTTTGCTTTAATTATAGATATGAACTGTCCTGCAAAATCTCAAGGATTCATAAGAAATGTCCCAATTTAGGCATATGAAAAGGTGGCAACCCCATTTATACAGGAGTCGATGATGCTTTTATAATGAAATGATCATAAGAAAAAGGAATATAAAAGAGACACACATACTCTATCTAGAGATTTGCCATACAGAATAATCTGTTCACTGAGTCTTGCAAAGGTACATATCAAAACAATTAAAGAACAGTATAGCCGAAACTTCATACGGAAGTGTGTTCTATTGTAATACGCATTTATTAGCTAAGATTTGCATTTATACAGAACATAAACATACTAATAACTGTGAAGCCACAGTGGTGCAGTGGTAGCATTGTCACCTCCCAGCAAGAGGTTTTCCTGTTCAATTCTCAGCTGGAGCACCTTCTGTGTGGAGTCTGCATATCCTCCCTGTGGTTGAGTGGCATTTGAAAGACATGCGTGAATGGGCATGCCTTTGTTAGGTGTTGAGCTGGCACCTCAGCACCATAAAAATCTGCTACCAATCATTAGCAGACCAGAGTTCCACTGTGGCAACCCCTAACCAGGAAAAGAAGAACATAAACATACTAAGAACCAAATATTTATGTGTGTGGCTTTTTGGACAAATGCTTAATAGTTCCCAAAGGTATAGCATGCTTTGTCAAATGAATTGTGCAAAGAGTTTTATAGAAAGTACTGCAGAGTAGGTTTCAGCAAACTCTAACAGAGTCTAGAGCAGTGACTATGAACAGACATACTGAAGAAATGACCGAAAGGATGCAATAAGGAGAATGGCAAGAAGTCATAAGCAAGAATGTACATGCATACCTTTAACCATGGCTGTTTGCACCCTTCTCTTTTCCATATTCATAACAAACTTTCTTGTGACCTCCACCAACCCTCACTTATTCTCTGCTGATGACGTTGTTATTCACCAGTCAGACCACTCTCACACTAACATTCAGTTCCTACTGGAGTCAGAATTACATGAGCTCCACCAATGGCTCATAAAGCATAACCACAGAAAATTCACCAAGCACCTAACTCTTTAACCATCTGTCACCTACACAGACATTCTATAGACATGATTTCCACCTTCAAATACCTAGGACTATGGCCTGATCAGTCACTAAACTTCCATTTCCCATAGACAAAAGTGAAAGACAAAATAAACTCCCTCCTCTTCTGGGTCAAAAAAGATCTCCCCAGTTCTAATCCAACCGGCCAGAGGAGCTATTGACAAAGGAGTTCTCCTTTCCCTGCTTGAATATGGGCTCTCAGTTTTTGCTTTTGCCTCCAAGAAAAACGGCATCACACTCCAGACTCTCTCTATTGGCATCTGCCTATTCATTACAAATTCACCTCTTTGAGAGCATCACTGTGTCACATTAGAAAAAGCCAAATGGCTACCCATAAAATAAAGATCTAACCTACGTTTAGGAGCCTAACTGTACAAACTACTCCAGCTCCACACATTTACTTCCCTTGCAACTAGACTTCATGAAAAAAACTCCTCATACAACCTGAGACACTACTCACAAGCCACACCAACTCTCATTACCCCTAGAACCAAATTCCACATCACTGCACATACTTTCTGCTCTCCTGCACCTTCTCTTTGGCAAGCTACCTCCATTGACAGTAAGGAAATAAACAGTAAACACAAATTCAAAATGCAACTCAAAAAACACTTCTTCATCCAAGACAATGCTTCTGCTTGAACACAGGACATATCACCAAACTTGTCTCCTTTCAGAGTCTCTTCTCCTTTCTCAAGATTCACTGAAGACTGACCCACTTTACAAACTAATCTATATATTGTACATTACAGTCTAATTGTACATTACACTCTGCTGTTTCACTGGAATGCATATACACAGATGTTAAGTTGTCAATCTCGCCTTCATTCTTGCTGGATGGGTTCGGAGCCGATCCTCGGCTCCGACTCGGCACTTGCTAAGCTCGAGAGTCACTTTTACCAGCTCGAGGCAGCCCCATATCCCATGATGCAAGGTGGTAAATACTCAGATCTCGTTTGCCGCTTCACTGATGAGGTACTCCTTTTACCAGCTCTTGGTAAGTAATTTGTTATACAAATTTTAGTCACCCCATTCCTAATTTTTCTCTCATTTATTAAATGTTTTGTCACTTTTAGATAGTTGTTGGGTCTTTAGCTCTAGTTTTCTGTTTCCCTAGTTGTTTTTATTTAGTCGGGCTTTCAATCCCCTCCCATCCCTTCCTGTCAGGGTGTGTGTGTGGGTTTATTTTTTCCCCATTCAAGTTAAATATTTCTGATTCTGGGACTGTGTGAGTTGTGTGTTGTGTGGATATCACTATGTCCAAAGAACAGAGGGTCTCAGGCTTCAAGAAGTGTGACTCGTGCTGTCAGAAGATGTCTCTGACAGACGGTCACACTTCTTGTATCTACTGCCTGGGACCTCTCCACCTGCAGGACTCCTGTGCTATTTGTCACTCTTTCAGCCAGAGAGTCCTGCAGGAAAGGAGAAATAAATTAATTTTGAGAGGACTTCTTAAACCGGAGGGCTCCCCGGCTAAGTCTGCTTCGGGCAAGCCCTCTAAGACCTCCAAGGCCCAGGCTTCTGCTACTAAGCCTTCGGCCCTGGCTCCGACTCCTTTGGAGTCTAGATCGGCTCCGGCTGGAGCCGATCTTATTTTGACTAAATCTTCGGCACCGATGGCTATCGGTGCCTATACTTTAACTACCACATTGGTGTCGGCTCCGACCGGCTCCGACCACCATGTGTCTAAGGCCGGCGCCGATACCATTATTTCCTTGCCTGTATCGGCTCCGGCCAGAGCCGATACATCTTTGACCAGGCTTGGAGCCGATACGTTGTCGGCTCCATCTGGAACCGAGGGTTCTTCTGCTCCGATGGTTCCGTCGAGGAAGCGGTCCAGATCTCCCTCTTTGGAGCCGATACTGTCAGCTCTGACCTCTCCTCTTCTTTTGGAGTGGAGCCATCGGAGCCGATCATCTAGGTCTTCCAGGCTCTCAGACCATGATTTGGAGAGAGTGGTAAGCAGATTGTTAAAATCACAGGCACTAGCCCAAATGCTTCATAGTCCATCTCAACAGATGACTACTAGTCCACACCCTCTTCAAGTTCCTCCTTCGACTCTCCTCCAGAGCTCGGAGCCAGAGTCTATGGGAATAGTCACTGCTACGGCTGCGGGGCAGATACTACCCCTTTCTGCTCCTTCAGCTTCTACTCTTATCTCCTCCTCGAGACCTTCCTTGGAGGGATCCGGTGGTCGGGCTTTCCTGGTCTGCTCCGAGGGGGTGAGTGGCATTGAACCCTTGTCCGACCCTGCTCTTCCCCTCGGGGCTTCGGCCTTGGTGAGCTCGGCCCCAACATCTGCCTCAGAGCCTTCCCTTTCGGTGGGCCCGGGAGTCCCTGTTTCTTCGGAGCGGGGTCTCTCGGATCTCCCTGGGAGGGAGCCGAGGTGATGAGGAGTGTGCTGGCCCCTGGGCTCAGTCAGCAGTCTATACCCTTAGCTCCTCCCTCTACGGTGCCTGTAGATGTCTCTTCCCACTCTCTTGCTCCCGGACCGAGAGATCCACCACCTCAGGTTTCCCCACTGGGAAGAACCCCCTCTTCCGAGGATTCTCCTGATCCGTCAGAAGATCCTCCGCGTAAGAGGACCTGTAAGAGGAAGCACCTGGACTCCCCTGAGTCTACAACTTCAGATACTGACTTAGATGAGTCGGAGGGGTCCCCAAGATCCCCCTCTGAGGATGTCTCTTTTTCAGACATCCTAGAACTCCTAAAATGGAGGGGAAACTGGCCCTCCATTAATCCCTCCGAGGATGAGTCGGTATACCTAGAGGCGTTTGGATCTCGACCCTCCACCTCCTGGGTGTCTCCACCTTTCGACCCCCTCATGGAGGTGATAGCTCGGAAGGCATGGGCATCTCCTGATTCCATAGAACCAGTTCCCAGGAGGCCTTCTAAATTTATTACAGCCCCTTCCGAGAAACGATTTCTTACAAAAGGTGTCCCTGTTGATGCCATGGTGGTGGCGGCCGCCACCAAGAAGGAACTTGCAGATCCTTCTGTACCAGTCCATCCTCCTAACAAGGATTCTAGGACCATGGACAGGTATGGTAAGTGGATGTTTTCCTCAGCAACCTTTGCCATGCGTTCGCTGAATTACTTATGTCACTTCACCAGACTTCAAAGGGACATCCTTAAAGAATTAGGTGAAGTAGTACAGGATCCTACAGCTGCAGGGGCTCAGGACAAGATTGCTTCTCAGCTAGGAATCCTTAACTCCATAACCAACTCCTCCATGTGGCTGATTTCGTATGCAGCAGATGGAGCGAGTAGAGCTGCAGGGACAGGAGTGGCTCTTAGACGTCAGTCCTGGATGCGGCTCTGTAATTTTGCAGATCCCTTTAAGGCATCCTTCACAAACTCTCCCTTCGATGGGTCAACATTGTTTGGTCCTCAGGTGAAGGATACGTTGACCAGGTGTGAGCAAGACGGCAAGACTCTTTCTGCCGTAGGAGTCCGTTTTTCCACCCCTTCTAGGCCTTACCCTAAAGGACAGAAGGGGGGAAAGATGTGGTTCCGTAAATCTCAGGGAGTCACGCCGGACACACGTGGTCAGTTTACCCCTAGAGGCAGAGGGGTAATAATAATAGATGCCACCCTAGGGGCAGAGGGGTCCAGAACCAGGGCAGCAGAGAGCCTCTCTGACAAGCCCTTCCAGCATCCCTGAGGTGTTGCCCGACTGTCCATCCTTGGAGGCAGTCGGGGGAAGATTATCGCTGTACCCAGAAGCTTGGCTTTCCCTGTCACAAGACAAATGGGTACAGTCGATCATATCCGAGGGTTACAAGATTCCTTTCGAGGAAAGTCCCTTCACTCACAAAAATTCCCTTCCAGATGTTCCACCCGGTCTAAGGAAAATCACAAAATTAGAAGTATCAAAGCTTCTACAAAAAAGGGCCATTCAGCCAGTTCCAACAGACCATTCAGAGCCCGGAATCTACTCAAGGTTCTTTTTGGTTCCCAAAAAGACGGGAGATTGGAGACCAATATTGGACCTCAGCAGACTCAACAAGTCTGTGAAAAAGACAAGATTTCAAATGGTCACACTTCAATCGATTTTGCCCTTCTTGGGCAAAGACAACTGGATGTGCTCAATAGACCTTCAGGATGCGTACTATCACATAAAAATCCACAGACGCTCCAGAAGGTTTCTCCGCTTTCGGCTGGGGTCCAGTCATTTTCAGTTCAGAGCCCTGCCCTTTGGTCTCACTACAGCCCCCAGAGTGTTCACCAAATGCATGGCAGTGGTCACGGCTCACCTGAGACATCAAGGATTCCAGGTGTTTCCGTATCTTGACGACTGGCTCCTCTCAGCCACCACCAGGCATCAACTTCTCCAAGCCAGAGATTACACCCTAAATCTCTGCACTCAATTAGGAATTTCAATCAACTACGAAAAATCCTCCTTATTGCCCTGCCAGTCTATTACTTTTATAGGTGCAAATTTAGACACTGTTCGGATGTCAGCAAACCTCACAAGCCAGAGAATCCTAGATATCCAAAACCATGTGCGGATCATCCTTGCCAGCAGAAAGGTGCAAGCCAGACTGGTCCTAAAAGTATTGGGCCTCATGGCAGCTGCCATTACTCTTCTTCCATTGGCCTGTTTTTACATGCGTCTCCTTCAATGGATGTTGTTCACCCAATGGTCCTTCCAACAGCTTCCCATGCATCACCAGATTCTGGTGACACAAACTTGCAAAAACCACCTATCCTGGTGGATTTCTTCTCCCCAGCTCCATCAGGGCAGACCCTTTGTTTCCCCAGCCCCGGTAGCCACAGTCACTACAGACGCCTCCCTGATCGGGTGGGGGGGTCATTATCAGGGCAGGATGGTTCATGGGACGTGGCAGCCGTTCGAATACCACCTGCACATAAATGTCCTAGAGACGAGAGCAGTGCTTTTAACGTTGCAAGCCCTCAACGACTTTCTTCCCTTGGGAACAATTGCAGTTCACACGGACAACATGTCCATAGTGTGGTACATCAACAAGCAGGGCGGAACCAATTCCTACCCCTTGTGTCGAGAGGCTCTCAGACTTTGGCAATGGGCAATCTCCTCTCATCGGTTTCTGGTAGCAACGCATATCCCTGGGAAAACCAACATTTTAGCGGACAGATTGAGCAGAGCTATACTCATGCCTCATGAGTGGTCTCTCAAACAATCTATAGTGGAGGAGATTTTTCAGAAGTGGGGCCACCCATGTTACGATCTTTTTGCTACTCCCCAAAACAGCAAATGTCCAGCCTTCTTCTCTCTCTTCCCACTTCCGGGCCATCCCCCCAGAGACGCTCTTACCCAAGATTGGCCCCAGGGACTTCTTTATGCCTTTCCTCCCTTTCCATTGATACCACAGGTACTCCAGAAAGCTACCGTTTTGAGAGCTAAAATGATTCTCATTGCCCTGTATTGGCCTCGACAAATTTGGTTTCCATTCCTTCATCGTCATCTTTTGGTGCAGCCTTGGCATCTGGACCCAGTGCCAGATCTTCTGATCCACCAATCGGGTCAGCTGCATCGGTCCATTCCTTCTCTCAACCTCACAGCTTGGTTGCTCCACTTCCTTCCTTAGCCAGGCTTCCTATGATCTCTAACCCTGTTAGGGATATCATAGTGGCTTCCCTTAAATCCTCTACTAGAAGGATTTACTCTAGCAAGTGTAAACGTTTTTCCCTTTGGGCGAAATCAAGGAACATAGATCCCTTTACTGCCCCTGTTCATGCAGTTTTGGATTTTCTAATGGAAATCTTTCACTGGGGTTCTTCATTTTCCAAGGTCAAAGTTCAATTGGCTGCTATCTTGAACTTTCATGTCGGGTTTGCAGATCACAACATTATGTCCCACAAGCTTTGTAAAGCTTTTCTGAAAGGAGTTTTTCTCCTCAAACCTCCTGTTAGAAGTCCTCCTCCTCAATGGGACCTAAATCTAGTACTGACATCCTTAATTCTTCCCCCCTTTGAGCCAGCTGCTTCATGCTCACTAAAGTTTCTTTCGTGGAAGACACTCTTCCTTGTCGCTATTACCTCGGCTAGGAGAGTGTCAGAACTTCATGCCCTCTCTGTTCGTCCCCCATATTTGGTCTTCCACAAGGACAGAGTATCCTTGAGAACTAATCCATCCTTTTTGCCCAAGGTTGCTTCAAAAACAAATTTAAACCAATCCATTGATCTCCCTGTATTTTTTCCTAACTATTCCAACAGATCGGAACAAAAATTACATTATCTTGATGTTCACCGCCAACTCAAATATTATTTGGACAGAACAAAACAATTCAGGAAGTCTGATCAGCTCTTTCTTTCTTATGCTGATAATAAGAAAGGCTTCCCTGTTTCCAAAGTGACCTTGTCTAGATGGCTATCTTCCACCATTTCTGACATTTATCTACTTAGGGGCAAACAGCTGTGCTCAAAACCAAAGGCACATTCCACTAGAGGCCTAGCCACTTCTACAGCCTTTCAGGCTAGGCTACCCTTAGATACTATTTGTGCAGCAGCCACTTGGGCCACTCCTCATACCTTTGTTTTTCATTACAAATTGGATTTGGCCTCCAGGGATAGGGCCAGTTTTGGTTCCAAGGTTCTCAAGAGTCTGTTCCATTGAGCCACCCAGGATAGAGGTGCTAGGGACGCGGTCCCATCCAGCAAGAATGAAGGCGAGATTGACAACTTAACATTTAGAAGTTATGTACCTACCATAACGTTCCATGTTAGTTGTCTTCTCTCACCTTCTTTCTTGCGACCCTCCCACCTGCCCCCTTGCTTGGACAGACCTTGATCTCCCTTGGCTCTGGAAGATTTTTGTTTCTTTGGGCACCAGTTAGTTCTAGTTTTAGTTATCTGGTTCCCCTTTCAGCCTTTTTAGGCTTATTGCTCTTCTTTCCTTAGTGGAAAGTTTTTATGCTAGGTAGTTTTCCCTCTAGGTACCAAATGAGATCTGGGTATTTACAGCCTTGCATCATGGGATATGGGGCTGCCTCGAGCTGGTAAAAGTGACTCTCAAGCTTAGCAAGTGCCGAGTCGGAGCCGAGGATCGGCTCCGAACCCATCCAGCAAGAAAGAAGGCGAGAGAAGACAACTAACATGGAACGTTATGGTAGGTACATAACTTCTAATTTTTTTTCATGTAATTAGTCAGAGCTTCTCTGTAACTGTTCATATCTCTATATTTTTTATTTGTGAAAGCTTTTGTATTTCACCCAGACTGATCCTGAAGTCAGTCAATACTGATCAATGTACTATCCCAGTAAACAAATATAAATAAACTGAAAATGGCCCAATATGGATCAACCTACCACCTGTTTAACAAACAAGCACACAATAAATAAATAAGTAGCGACACAACAGTTTTACAGTAACTGCTATCTTGTTTGCTCTTATCAGAACCTTTTGCTGCAAGGACATTTTCATGTCTGTCAACATAAACAGATGCTCCTCTTTCTCCTTTTCCATCATTACTGGAATGAACGTTTAAAAATAAAATACCAATAAAATATGTTATTAGTATATAAAATATGCTGCCAAGTATGTGCTCTACTGTGATAGGGGTCTGACCCAATACTAATCTCATTTCCTATTGATTTTCTTGCAAACATTCCAAAGAAAGAAGATAACCCCTTTTATATGACACTGAACAGATCTGTTCAGCAGAAATTCATACCTAGGGTACTATTATATTCAAGAAACCAGTGTATCTGAGGTTATGATCAATCTATAATAACCTAGATAAATAATATGAGAGGAAGAAAAGGTCTGCATGTGTCCTTTCTTACTGCAGAGTGCTGTTTTCCTCTACAGACAGAACTTGAGAGGAATGAGGAAAAAACATTTATACATCAAGAAAATATTTTTCTGTCTCAGAGGGCAATGTGGAACGTAGGAAAAGAAAACATATATTGTGCCTATTTAGGATAGGATAAAAGCACAGACACACACACACACACATACACACACACACACACACACACACACACACACACACACACACACACACACGCATGCACACACCCGCACAGACACGCACACATGGGCACACACACACACACACACACACACACACACACACACGCACACACACGCACAGGTACACACCCGCACACACACACACACACACACACACACACACACACACACACACACACACACACACACACACACACACACACACACACACACACACACACACACACACACACACACACACACACACACACACACACACACACACACACATACCATAGACAGAAAACCAAGCTTTGTCTGTAAAGTGGCTTCAGACTGTGCAAGTGAAATGAAATGTTATTGTGATATTTTCTTTGCTGACCTGGATATATCAATATAGGTGTATGACTGTCTGGACTTGACCGCTCTAACTTAATGTGTCTCTGAATCAGAGGTGGTACACTTCAGGGCCTTCATCTAGGAATGTTCAGAACTGCTAGTATGAGGAATGACATTGTCCAGAATGTGTTTCATTCTCTCTGATATATGGAGTACACTGAACAATTATAAAAAATAGGGGCCCCTGTGACCTGTCCACTCATACCATGCTTTTCAGGGCTGACATTTTTCACTTTGTAACTGTAGTTACTTGCTGTGAGGCACCCAATCTTTTTAACTGTTCTCCAGACTACCACCTAACTTACATTCTGGGCTTCTCACCTATCTATCTATTGCCAGTCCCATGCTGTTTATATTGTTTTGGGACATCCTAGAAGTGCAGCATTTCATTGGAATCATTACTGATCAAGCACCTGCTGATTCCTACTGCTGGCTTACGCTTGTTCTGAACTTTGACCAGTTGTATTGTGGATAGGGCTTCCTGCTTTTGAAACTTCAACTCAATCCCAGTAATTGTTCATACAGCCTGGATTCTGCCAGCTACTGGGTGTGTAATGTCAATTGTACAGACTACTTTTATTGTTTTCTGAAGTGTATTGATTCTTGATTATGTGACATTGATTCTACTGACTATGGGTTGTTTAGTTTGCATTTATATTAAGATATTATTCTTGATGCAGCAGGGGCTATATCAAATGCTGGTCACATAACATGGATTAAACTGTAGGTCATTTATGCCGCACAAACTGTACTGACTACTGGTTGTGAAACATGGACTGCACTCAGACGGCTAACCCAGTCCGGATCATACTAACTGCTGGTCACAAGACACAGATTACAAAAAGACTGCTGTTAACTACAAAGTGGTGCATTCTAGTTGCTGGTCACATGATATGGACTACACAAACTGCTGTTACCACAGTCTACAGCATGGATTGTACCACTTGCTGGTCATGTAACATAGGCCGCACAAACTGCTGGTACTGCAGCATGAATTGTAACAATCACTGGTCATATGACATGGACAGCATGTAAGTTTAATTCAGAGTTCTTTTGTGAGTAAAAGGGACATGAGTGGGGGATGTATTTTCCCTCACAGATGCCAACCTATAAATAGGTATGATGCAATAAAAATGCATTTATGCACATGAGTTCTGTTAAAAAAAGGGTGACGTTTTATACTCATTATATAGATGACTGTTTTAATTTTAGATGGAATAGAATACATACATACAGTTTATGCAAGACTTACAAACATCAAGTTTGAAGTTGTCCTATACCATGGATTACACCAGTGTGAGGTATTTAGATTTATTAATAACAATCAAGGATACCTCCCCATGGTCGAATGGCATTAAAGACATGCAGGTACGTGTGAGCATGAATGGCCATGCTTTCGTTGAAGGTTGGGCATCAGGCTGGCAACTCGACACCATAAAATCCACTGCCAACCATGAGCAGACCAGAGTTCCGCTGTGTTGACCACTAACCAGGAAAAGCTGAAAGACTAACAATTAAGGATAAAAAGATATCTCAGTTATCTGAAGAAAGGAAACAGCAACAAATACTTCTCTCCATGATAAAAATAATCATCTAATTCATATCATAAAGGTCCTGTCCTACTGGAAGCTCACCAGGCATAGGCACCTAGAAATTTTAGAGGTCACTGTAGGGATTCAAGAATGCATGCACAGAGGGTAGATAATACAAAAATTTGGGTAAGTCTGCAGCACCATTTTCTGCTGTGAAACATTACAAAAGGGGGGGGGGTTCCAGAATAAGGGTATCTATTTCATGGCAGGACATATCTCTTGCATTGATAAGTTTACTGAGTATTATTGAAATATTAACTTCTGCTAACATAGAATGGCGCTTTGGGTTGGCTTTTCCCCTTAGACTTAAAGTGACTTACAGGAATACTAGATCTTTATCTGACTACTTAGTCATTGCTCAGGACTTAAGCGTGATGGATATGAAAAAAATAGATTTATGGATGTATAGTCCAGATACTTATTGTCCTGCATGCTTGACATGGTGTATGCACTTTTAAGTCCATGCTCTAGTCTCCACCCAGATACTTCATTGGTGTGACCCCATGGAAGGTATACCTGAGGGTAATGGCATAATGAAGACATTTGAAGCAAAGTTCCAACTATCCAAATATTTTACCATTACTGTTAAATTTCACAATAGTCTGTATGAGGGTATCCAGTATGTGGTATTATTTCAGGCTCCTTTTAAGCTCATGCCTTCAAAAAAAGAGGTTACCAAAGAAACAGACCTTGCCCATCCTACCTAGATGATTAAACTTTGGAGTTTGGACTGCTATTGAGATATTTATTGATGGTTTAATAAATACTTACTTTATTTCTGTTGCCAGTGTTTGAACCAAAAGTAAACTTAGTATTCGGAAAATGTTTAGTAATGTTCAATATTATGTGAAACATGCAGTGTATTACTAAGTTTCTCTGATTTTTTTTTCTTTTTCCTGTGGTTTAATCATTTTATTACAAAATTAGCTTTCAGTTGTTTAACTGGTATGTGTATAAAACCATGTATTTTAGTAGTGGTGCTGAACATCCTAGAAGGCATGAGATAGCCAAGGTATCAAAACTAGTATTTGGATTTACTGAATTTAAATGTTGGAGGAAAACTAATAAAGTAGTCTTTAGTGTTTGCTGGAATTTGAGATTTTATTTATTGTTCTGTTGACTTACACGATATTTACCAGGGGTCCTGAGAATCAATTATATAGTAACTTGCATGCTTTTTGACATACCTTTTGACCTGTTATCGCTAGAATCAGGAACAGAGTTAAACGACAGATTTTAAATATTGCTCTCATCAGCTAAGAAAAGCTGATAGAACTAATGAGCAAAGGAATGACAGAGTTGTTTGGCAGTTGGCTCAGAAAGTTTAACCTGGGAATTGTAGTTCCTGTAGTACAGGGTTTGATTCCCTCAGCCCTTTATTTGCCTGCTGTGTGAGTTGCTTAATCAGATATTAATCCTGGGTTGCCCTTGGAAAGGGGCACTGTCTCCAGTGAGTCTACCTAGTTAGCAAATAGATATTATTAGAATACTATATCTTGAAAATTAGACTTATTATTAGAACTGTTTTGTCATAAGCTTTCACGTGACAACACGAAATTCCTCTATAAGTGTACTTTTTGGATATTTACAGAAATATGAAAACATATGTTTAATTGTATAATTAGCAATGCAGATAATACTGGATATCTCTCAAGATGTGTAGTTTACAGTGCAAATATCAAAGACAGTTTTCTTCAGCATTCCAAGAAGCAAGTGTCACGATCCAGTTCGTTTATAAAAAAAACAGGTTTAATGTACCACTAAATAAAATCAGGTTGAGCGCTTTCTTCTACTAACCATAGATTTGTTCTGAAGAAATCTACGGTTAGTAGAAGAAAGCACTCAACCTGATTTTATTTAGTGGTACATTAAACCTGTTTTTTATAAACAAACTGGATTGTGGCACTTGCTTCTTGGAATCTTTTTGTTTTTACTTGTTTGGAGATTGTTGGGATTCCTTGGGGATTTATTTGGAGTTTTCTTCAGCATCTAAGGTTTCATGTCATGAAACAGATTGTGAGTCCCTTGGTTTTTGAAATATTAAGTACATATGGAAATATTGCTTATTTTCATCATTACTAACAAAGAACTAACAATATTTTCAGTATAGTGTGATATAAACCAGCATTTTCAGTGAATTGTCCTGCCTCCTGCATTGGTATCTCACACTATACACTCCAATAAAATGTAATTATCTCAGTTATGAAAATATAAATATAAATATGAAAATATGAGTAATAAGTGCCAAAGATTAATTTCTCCACTGCAAGACACCCTGGATTAGCATTCTTAGTGTCATGTTGTTGATAAGCCTTGCCCTTTGTAATACTGCCTATGATTAGCTGCTAAGTCACTTAGTTAAAGAAGTCTATCCCAAAAAGTTCTGGATGCCATAAAGAGGCATGCGTGTGAACTGGAAGAATGCAAAAAAGTGTTAGAGAGGCATGAATGAGTTAAAATCTAACACATTTGGGAAATTATTGCTCCTGTGTGTTGGCAGGATAGTTTTCTTTGTCCATATATGTGGTATGTATGTTATATATATATATATATATATATATATATATATATATATATATATATATATATATATATATATATATATATATATATCTTCTTTCTGGTTCATTCCATAAAATGCTACCTGATACTGCGATTAACTTAATTATTCCCTGCTACTAAAATGTTTCTAACCACCATCGATACATTTCAGTCTCATTCTTGAATTCCAGGTCATTTCTACCTCATTAAATGACGTTTGTTCAGCTTCATCCAAGTGAAGTCCTTTCTCTCAGGACATAGTAACTAAATTACCCCTTATCTGGAAATATGGTCAAATGATAAAATGTGTTCCTATCATATTGTGTTTATCCTTGTGAGATAGTTGAATTGTTCGGCCATGGTTTTCTGACATGCGTTTTCCAAGCCTTTGTTTATAGGGCCCTTGATACAGATTGTGCAGCAGCTGCAGTCCCCTGAATGATGATATGTTGTCAGACTTAGGTTATTTAATATGTATAACCATTCAAAAGCACAATCACATTAACACCATTATGCTCATCTGTAAGTGATGAAGTTTTGTGAGCAGCACATATTGTACAGCAAAAGTCAGTTCTGTTTCATTACCTTTGCCAGAACTTTCTGCTGAGCCATTGGTTGTAAACACAATCAGAATGATATACTCCAAATAAAATAGAAAATATCTCTGAACTAATGAGCAAAGGAATGAATATATTTTCTAGATCTCTGATTATATTATTTAACAAAATAGGCAAACATTTGTAGAACTGGGAACATGGAACAATCTATAGAAAGTGAGACAAGTGCACAGTTCATAAAATACTCCGGGAAGTTCCATGAGTTTGGAGTTTATGTATACTGTGTGTGTGTGTGTGTGTGTGTGTGTGTGTGTGTGTGTGTGTGTGTGTGTGTGTGTGCGTGTGTGTGCGTGTGTGTGCGTGTGTGTGTGTGTGTGTGTGTGTGTGTGTATGCATGTGTGCATGTGCTCGTGTATGTGTTTGTGTGTGCTCACATACACATGTTCACATGTGCGTGCATGTGTGTGTGTGTGTGTGTGTGTGTGTGTGTATGCATGTGTGCATGTGCTCGTGTATGTGTTTGTGTGTGCTCACATACACATGTTCACATGTGCGTGTGTGTGTGTGTGTGTGTGTGTGTGTGTGTGTGTGTGTGTGTGTGTGTGTGTGTGTGTGTGTGTGTGTGTGTGTACAGAACCTAGAGTGTACTACCTTTTGTTGATTAAGAAAGACACCAGATTGCAATCTGACTTTAGGTGCAGGGGAATAGGGAAAGGAACTGGTACATAGCAGACTGCAAGTGAAGAGGGTGGAGGTCACTCAGCACTATTTGTAAAATGTACATCTCAGAATCTGGAACATATAAATAGAAGTTCATTCTCCTTCTCTTTTTGAAAAAAAAAAAAAAACAGACCTTTCTTAGAATATGCTCCAAAAAGATGCAAGCTCTGTCATAGCAGGAACTACAATGATGCCATATGCAAAGTATAGCTTCCCACAAAAGAAAAGACGCCAGGAAGCAAGCCACAAGAAATATGTTAACAAGTTCTCTGTCTTCATGGCTTCACCTTTGGGAGATTATAGAACATAATGCAACACAAGAATATATAAATCATTTGCTATGTACATTGTGGGTTATATCTTTTTATTTATTTATTTATTTACTTACTTTTTTATTTACACTTGTTTACTAGGGTAGTTCACTGGTCACTATTGGCCAGTTTCAGGCCCAGCCAAAACACATATTATTTTCCATGGAGCATTTTACTTTTTAACTACAGCCTTCTTGTTGCTTTATAAGGAATATTGAATTGATTTAGTTGCATTTCCACAAAAGGGAAATGAAAGCCTCCAGGGAATGGAATAATACCTTATTGTGTCTACTGTTAAAATATATAAATGTCATTATGAAATTATACTGTTTTTGCACTTTATGCATTGTGGTAAACCATCCAAATGTGATATTGTAGCAGAGATTTAAGGTACTGCAAACACCAAAGGTACACTATGCTGCCAGTTCATCATTTCCTTCCTACACTAGTACAGCTTGCTGTTCCATCCCTGATTACCTCAGCAATGTCACTGCCCCATATGGACAAATGGACTGTGCCAAATTAAGTGCTGCAATCTGAATGCCTTCTTTTTTAAAATGAATTTTTAACACATTTCCTAACCCATGTCTTCCAAGTACTATGCGACATTGTTCACAAGGTCCTGTAAACTTAAAAATAATTAAATTAATATACAATTGAGAACTGATTCACAATATGAAGGAGAGTTGGGTGTACATTATCTTTGAAATCTGATGTGTAATTGTTGTAATGATTCACAGTTTAGTACAGATAATACATTATCCTGTAGGGACATGATGGTTGGTTATTATATTACATGAAAATGTTATATTTATGCTGTCAGAACCTTAGACGGGTAAAGTGGCAACAAGTTATTCAGATGTAGTTTGCTGAGATTTTCTTGATTTGTTCTGGTTCTAATTTTAAATTCAGCATTGTCTGTGCGTGTGCATGTGTGCGTGTGTCTGTGTGTGTGTGTGTGTGTGTGTGTGTGTGTGTGTGTGTGTGTGTGTGTGTGTGTGTGTGTGTGTGTGTGCATGCAGGTGTGCGTGTGCGAGTGTGTGTGCATGTGTGCGTGTGTGCGTGTGTGTGTGTGTGTGTGTGTGTGTGTGTGTGTGTGTGTGTGTGTGTGTGTGTGTGTGTGTGTGTGTGTGCATGCATGTGTGTGTGCGTGTGTGTGTGTGTGCGTGTGTGTGTGTGTGTGTGTGTGTGTGTGTGTGTGTGTGTGTGTGTGTGTGTGTGTGTGTGTGTGTGTGTGTGTGTGTGTGCGTGCATGCATGTGTGTGTGTGTGTGTGTGTGTGTGTGTGTGTGTGTGTGTGTGTGTGTGTGTGTGTGTGTGTGTGACACTTCCATTTCATTGAACCATAATGGCAGGTACCTTCTCTACCTTGACAATGTAGGTAACTGTAGGATATCCCCAAAGAGCAGGTACCTGTAGGATTTCCCCCAAGTCACTTTCATTGTTTGTTTGACTACTGGTTTCCTTCATTACCAGAACATTCCCATGGTCACCCTGTTATTTCACAGCTATCATTATAATATAGTTTGCAAATTCATCAAGTAAATATACTTGCCAATAAATAAGAGGAATGCCTCTTTCATACGCATGGTGTGGATGTGTTGTTTGCAGTTTGAGCATTCATGTTAGAGTTGAAGAGTTATTTCTTGGTATATATGCTAAGGGTATTTTTGTGGATTCACACATTCTCTGCTCAGAGACCCAGTGGCTTTCTACAGTAAATGATGGAGCTTGTTTAATTACATACAGTGCAAGCTTAAATTTGAGCTTCCTGTTGTGGTTGTACCTCTCTTGCTACATCCCCATAAAAGTAATCAAAGTCTGCATTTTCCCTGCATCACTTTGCTGCTTGTCTTTTCTCACATATTTGTAAATTCTACTGTCTTTCCCAGAGCATTCATCTCTACCTTCCCGTTCTAGTCCAGATAGTGCATCTGGTCATTATACAAAGTGTCTCAGAATTTTTTCCTTAATCTGGAAATTCACCGTGGCTCCTTTCCCTACTCTATGCTTTTCCTGCTTTGTTAAGCGTCAGAGTCTGTACGTCCATGTCTTCCTACCAGATGAGCACTTTGCTTTATATTATCAGATTTTCATACTTACATATGTTCTTCTGGCACATCCCATTGGGCATAGGGCTGGAACCCTGAATTTGGCCCCAGTGGAGACCAAAAACTCTAATCTTATCTCCAAATCCCAAATATCAACATCTGGTTTTCTAGAAAATCCCCATTCAACTTCCATTCCACCTACAGTATAATGCTAAACTCCTCACCTACAGAAGAAGTCAGTTCTTGTTACAAATCTGTATGTTACAAAACAGTAAATGTACCCCAAGCCCGAAGACATTCCTTTGTACTACTGTTTTCTATATTCTGCACAAACTCCTTAAGTCAGGGCATACCCATTGTAACACAGGACAACATTAATAATCTTATCCCAGCCAATCAGCCATTACCACTGCTTGTGCCACACCCTCTACCTCTTACAATTTTGCCCAGTTCAGAAGGAAAGAAATCAAAATAGCCTGAATCAACACTTGCATTATAGAAAAGTGGCCTTCTTAGAAGCATGGACCTCCACTGAAATCTTCATATCATAGCTATACGACAACTTAAACATCATTTCTGCCCACCCTCCCTTGTTCAGACTAACCATAAAATCCATTATGACAAAAGGCCTAGCCAAAGAAAAGGTGGTGGTGTCATGCTTCTTGTAAAAAAAACAGCCCATTAAACATTACTTACTTCTCCATTGCCAAGCAGAAAAATGACAAAGATCCCAAATGGGTACTAGGTAACCTAACCATTGGGAACAACACTGACCTTTGTGTTGCCACCATTTATATCCTTCCTACCTTTTCTACCCAAACTGTCAAACACACCCCACTAAAAATATTCCAAAACAATTCCCAAGAAACACCATCATCCATGGACCTTTTAACATCAGTGCCTAAATCTCTGAATCAAAACTGCAGTTCAACCAAGATCAGATAGTTAAGCTATGTACAAGGCCCAACCCTGTATCAGGAAAGCATTCTGCCTTGGCCCTTATAATGTCAAGCATCTCCCACTGCTGTATGAATACATACATACTACCTAACACAGTAAGTGATCACTGTCCAGTTCTATCCTTGTGGTCCTTTAAAGTGCAAAGCTTCTTCCTCATCTACAGTAGTTACATGATGTCTTTTCCCAGAACAAAAATACTTCACCCTTGACCAACTCCTCAGTGACATAGACTAGGCCGCAGTTCCTCATACACAAGCCAGATGATGCACTCTCAGTTTTCACCAACCTCTCTCTTCAATCCAAGACTCCCTCTTTCTTAGTAGACTGCAAAGGCTAAGAATCCATAAATGTCCATGATAAAATAGTGACCTTAAGAAGCTGTTGAAACAAAGAGATAATGCGTGGGCAGACTGGAAAAAAAAGATAACCACTCCAGCAATCACCTTCACCAAAACCACCTTTCATTGAGAAAGCAAGCTAGAAGAGCAAGCATATCTGCCAAACTCTTATATCTCAGGCAAAAACAAATGACAGCAAATGACAGCACCAATCAAAAACATTTCTGGAAAGAAATAAAATAACTAATGATGTCATTACCTGACCCCTCTCACCTCTCAAGTCCTGCAGTTGGAAACAATAGTACCAACCCCATAAATGACTTCAAAAGCTTTCTCTTATCATCAGTCCAGGAAATCATCAATTCCTTCCTCTCCATTGTTCCCTGCCTTTCTCTCTCAGACAATAAGCCAGAACCTTAACTTTATCCTTTAGCAGAAAATATCACTACAGTCTACTTCTCTGAGGTCTCTGTGAATGAAACAAAGTCACTTCTTAAAAACTTGAAACATTCCTCCTCTACATTCTGCACTCTCTACTGTATTTCTCAATAGAGCTGCAGATACATTTGCCAAACCTCTTACAAATATCTACAATTTATCCATTACTACAGGAATATTGGCACCAATCTTAAAACACTCTTTCATTGTCCCACTCCCTAAAGTACCCCTTCCTAAATGCCTTAAAGATTTTTGACCTCTTTCCAATCTGTTTCCTATATCCTTAGTCTTGGAAAAATCCTTTATAAACAAATGCTGAAACACATCACTAGTTACTCTCTGCTCACTGATAAACATCATGGCTTCAGGAATGCCTTTAGTGCAATCACAGTGCTACTCATAGCTACTGATACCATCTGTGGTAACATTAATGATGAACCCGTCATCAGTGGACTATTCATTGATATGACTAAGGCACTTAAAACTGTTAAACACAATTATTACTTAATAAACTAGCTGCATTTAACTTTGGTGATAACACAATCAATTTGTTCCAGAATTATCATGAAAATAGAAATGGTGAAGTCTATATTACAATTGCCTCATTACTTATAGACCCCTAAATGATGGCGTACCCAAACGCTTTGTTTTGGTCTCCATTCTGTTCTCCTTATTCATAAATGACTTTCCCAAATACCTTTCCAAATTGGATCTTATACTGTGCACAGATTATATATTGCTACTTCAAACCAAAAAATATATAACTAACTTCCAAATTCAATTTAATCTTTCCTTTTATCATGTCTGCAATTGGTTACTTTCCAATAAACTCTTAATAAATCACAAGAAAACAGTGCTATGCTTTTTTTCTCCGCTCGGAGAGTATCTTACCTCCCTAAAATCATCATTATAGAGAGTCATTTTTAATAACATTCCCAAAAAAGTGAATACATATATTTATGTCTCTCCCTGAACCAGTCACTGACCTTCTCTATTCACACAGACGACATCATTAAGAAAATTCTGTCTCAACTAAAAATATGCGAAAAAATGTCTCACCTCCTGTTTCCTGTTGAAATCTCGGCTTCAGCCAAAAACATACTACTCCTCAAATTAGAATATGGCATCTCACTGCAGTCTTTCCATTCAATGTATGATGAGGAGAGACAACAGGTTGCAGAAAACAAAATCTGTAGATTTCCACTTCTCCTCAATGCTCAGTCTCACCCATGTGCTTTTATAAAGAATCTGAGTTGCCTTCGTGTTACAGAATGATCATCCTTCGTACTCGGTACCCTTATTTCCAAAATTTTGAATGAGTGTCATTGCCCTCCTTTAAAAAGAAAACCTTCCATCATAAACCAAATTTATTTCCTAAGGAAACACAATTTCTGTAAGATGACCCCCATTTTAAAACTGTGATCAGTGGGCATGCATTCTGAAGACTTGGCCTTAACCTATGGAAATAACTTCCACCTGAAATAAAGCCCCAAACCTCCTTTGTTGATTTAAAAACAATTCTCAGAGCATCTTCACAAAGAGGCAGCTTGCACCTGCTTCAAGGACAAAGTTAAGAAAATTCACCCATGTCTATAACATTTTTGCAGCATATTTTGTAAAGCCTGTACTGCCTACTAAAAGTTAATCATTTATCCTCACATAGATATTGTGTATTTTGTATATAAATCTTGAGTGCTGTATCTCTTCACATGTTTTTCCACACTTCTCTCTCACTTGCTTTGTTTCTGTCTTTTTCCCATCCTGTTTTAAATACCTTGTTGTTTTTAAAAATACCTTCAAAGGGCACACTTTATTGTGCTACATTCCCATTGTACTATGTCTGCTGGCTCTTATTTAAATACTGTATTTGCCTATATGCCTGGGGGGGGGGTCTATGTTCAGCAATCAAATTAAAATTTCAGCAAATGGCTAATCATCAAACATTAAACACCAAATGTTGAAATTATCAAAGAAGTTTATCTTCGAAAATAATACCATCAAATAGCCATAGTTGGCCAACAACCAGGAAGTACCACAATGCATAAGGTAAGCTAAATAAACCCTTTTACAAATTTCCCCACTGTAGTGCGATCTTGGAATTGGTATATGTAGCTGGGGTGCTCCTTGGTTTACAAGGTGTTTTTATGAGGGCCGTTCGTGATGTTGACCACTATGGCCATTTGATGGTATAATTTTTGAAGATAAGATTGTTCAATCATTTCCACATTTGGTGTTTAACATTTGCTGATTAGCTGTTCACTGAAATTTTAATTCAACCGCTGAACATAGAAGCGTGCCTAGGTCATGGCTGCAAATGTTTTCAGTACCTGCCCACCTAGCCAGTTAACAAACACTAAATAAATAAACAAATAAGCAAATAACTGCAGTGATAAGATTTATTTTGCATGAAAATGTTTTGAGGCAAGCAACTTTGAAGTCTGGAGTTTAGAGAATATGACTTTAGACTTTCAGACTAGCATACTGAAGGAAAGCAAGACACTTGGTAATGTACCCCTACACTCCACTCAGCAACCATGATGGATGGCAACAACAGGGACAGAGAGAAAGGGGTGTGTATGGGCATGGGAACACAGCATAATGGCAAATTGCTGTCATACCCAGCTGACACAGGGCACATAGTAGGATATGCAGACCTAGGGAAGGACAAGCTACACACAACATTATTGTTCCTGTACATAGAATGAAGCATAGTGATGCATTTTAGAGAAATGGTGATCAAAGTCAAACAACATCACTGACTGACATGAATGCTGGAGTCACAGTATTCCTAGTGGAGGACACCTTCAGAGGACCTCACAATGTCATTTTTACAAGCCCATTCAGACCATAGTGACACTGCTCAGAGGCCCGAGTGGATACCTTCAGAAGAGTATATTTTTATTAGAATATTTTACAAAGGTTATTACAATGATTACTAAAATTATTACTGTCTGAACACAAAGCATGGCTAAGTAATATGCTAATGCTGTTCAGTAATATATTGAGAAACCAAATCAATGCTCATGCTTAAAAAAACGATACATTGTAACACTGATTTAGACTATGATGCTACCTCAGAATAAAATGTGTATTTGAGAAAGTAATCTGAAACATACTACAATAGACAGGAAGCTATTGTTTTTAACTCCCACACAACTGATGTCAGTATTTCAATGTGTAGTAGAATCATCAATATTAGGTTTGATTCTACCATTAGTAACTGTTAAAATACAAGGGGCAGTTGACCTTAAGACTGCTTTGGTTTATGGCTAATCCCTGTCAAACTACCTGATAAAAACCCCATACTGTCCAATACAAATAATAGTTATAATCACTGGCTCCTCTGGATTTTATCCACCTCAGACTTAGCCCTGTACCTTTTAGTACAACCTTACCAACAGTAATTGAAGCTTGACTAGAATTATTTGCATACATGCACACACACATGCCCACACATGTGCGCACTCCCACACACACACACACACACACACACACACACACACACACACACACACACACACACACACACACACACACACACTTGTACAATTTTTTGGAATGTGGGTAGATGGTGACTCTCCAACTCCATTTCCTTCCTTCCCAAGCATTACGGTAAAATGTCAGCAGTTAGTCAGAAATGCCAAAGTGAGAACAAAGCTCCTCATTTATCTTTAAAATCAGACAGACTTTAATTAAATGGTATCAGGTAGCTTTGAGCAGTCACTCTCCAAAAGGATGGGTACCAAACAGTTGGATAAAACTAGTAACATGTATATGTCTTTATCAATAAATAAAACATCAGCCATAATAATTTAAAACTGAATAATTATTTGCTTGAAATAATACTTTAAAGAATTGCACTCAAAAGTAAATAGACACACAGAAAACATTTGTAAGATAATTAAAAAATAGTATTTTAAGAATGACAGAAGATGGTCACAAAACCTATCTTAATATTTAAACTAACCTCTGTCAATTTTTGGCTAAGAGAAATACTGTCCATTATTGCTTGGGTGTTTTAGTCCGCAGTAATTTCAGTTCTCTCTAAAAGGTATACTCCAACATTAAAACAGTTTTCAGTAATCCTTTGCTGCTGTTATCTGCTTGAATTATCAGATAGTACAGTTTTTTATAAGTCCACAAGTATGGTTTTATTTTGAATTTTAGAAGATGCCCTTCTTCATTTTATAGTTACATGACCAATGGGACAATGGAAACATTTAGCAAACCAGAGCGCATATAAAGATGTCATCATAGATTGAATTCAGCTACCTTCAGGTATCACACTCTGTAATACTTTGCATTTTCATATCCAAGAATCGATGTTTAGTTAAAATGCAACATATTTCCACAGTATTGTTTTAGTTTGATGTGGCTCCAATAAAACAGATCCAGATACAGCTAGTGTACTTTTTATTTATTTTTCTTTTAAAAGTCAGTAACTATTTTTTAATTTAATACAATCTTCTCATAATCACAATATTAAGCATTGATGTAGTGCTCATTTTTCTGCTTTTCGTTTTCCCTAGGTTAAATTGTTTCTTGAATCTTGTTTTTATTTTCTTTTTTTCCTCAAATATTTTTTTTTTATTTTCAATTAAAATAACATTTACATAATATTTTTAAATATCATTTTAAACAACAGTATACAATATTTACAATAGCCTGACTTTCAATTATATACACTGTATGTTATTAAATATAGAATTAATAGATCAGTTATCAGAGATACAATCTTAATTATTGCAGTGTGTCCAACAAAGATATAACTTTCTTCCAAGGATTATTTACCAGTGGCCTGGGATAGACTCGTAGTTCTTTGATTTTTATTTCCATCGATGCAGTTGTCTTCAGCACAGTGTAGAATTCTTCCAAGGTTGGGAGTGTATTTGAATTCCACCTTCTGGTTATGCATTTCCTAGATATAGCAAGTATTGTCCATAACAAATACATATTGATCTTATTCAGGTAGGGACCTTCATTTACATTTAGTATAATCAATACTTTAGTTAAGGTAAAGGCTTTATTAAATAAAGCTTGTAAAAAATGATTGATTCCATTCCAATATGATTTAATTTTATTAATTCATAAAAAATATGAATCCAGTCTGCTTTATTTGACTTTTCACACCACCAGCAAAAAACATTTGTAGTAGTACTGATCTTTTTAATTCTATCTGGTGTTAAAAATGTTCTATGTAAGTGTTTCCAGTTAAATATTTTCCAGTACTGTGTGTTAGAGGTGTAATTAACTGATACACACACATACACACAGTCACACACACACACACACACACACACACACACACACACACACACACACACACACACACACACACACACTCACAGAGCTGTATACATAAATTCACACACACACACACACACACACACACACACACACACACAGCTGTATACATAAATTCACACACACACACACACACACACACACACACACACACACACACACACACACACACACACAAAGCTGTATACATAAATTCACACACACACACACACACACACACACACACACACACAGCTGTATACATAAATTAATGCACACACACACACACACACACACGCACACACACAGAGCTGTGTACATAAATTCATACACACACACACAGCTGTATACATAATTTCACACACACACACACACACACACAGCTGTATACATAAATTCACACACACACACACACACACACACAAAGCTGTATACATAAATTCACACACACACACACACACACACACACACACACACACACACACACGCACGCACGCACACACACACACACACACACACACACAGCTGTATACATAAATTAATGCACACACACACACGCACACACACACAGAGCTGTATACATAAATTCATACACACACACACACACACACACACACACACACACAGCTGTATACATAATTTCACACACACACACACACACACACACACACACACACACACACACACACACACACACACACACACACACACACACAGCTAAGATAATGCTGAACAAAGAATGGAAATCGGGGACAGCTCTTGTATTCTTCTTCTTCTTACTTAAGAAAGTTGCTAGAATAAGAGGCTTTGCACTCACATATTTTTTTCTGAAGGATATTAAGTCTGAAAGTCAAACATCTGTCATTGTTTAGCAACAGTGATCCTTACATATTTTCAGAAGAGAACACACACTTTACAAAGAACATATTCTGCAAAGGATTCTGCAAAATCAAGGACATCCAGGGCATCTATGCCACACACACACACACACACACACACACACACACACACACACACACACACACACACACACACACACACACACACACACACACACACACACACACGCACACACACACGCACACACACACAAAATCAAAATCAATTACAGCCACTGGTACGGCTATGACTGTACACTTCAAATGTTTGATTGTAATCAAATGAATGAATATATACTTAACTGCCACACAAGAATCTATCATCTCAGCTCACTTATGTCTGAATAGAGTGGAAACCCACTACAACCCCGACAACAACATACCTCTCAACATCTTAGCTTAAGAATCGAGAAGAAAGTTTCACAATAATGATATAGAACAGACCAAAATCAGAGAAAGGTATTGCCCATACATAGTTTAAAAATTGCTACAATAATAGGTTTTGTATTAGCATGTCTTTCTGAAGACTTTTAATGTCTGAAACTCACATCTGTCATTATTTATGACTGTTATCCTCATTGATTTGCCAATAAAATATAAACCTTATAAGGAAAGTTCAAAATATGATATAATTGTTGGAGCCTTCCTGTGTCCTGAAAGAGTGCTCTTCAAACTATCTGGAGATATACAGAGCTGAGTATATTTTTCTGGCACTTCAGAGTTGTGTACTGGTAATTGTTGTTTGACTAATTTTATATCATTGCTGGCTGACTTCAGAGTTGTGCACTGTTATTTTTGCTTCACTGTATAGTTTTTCAGATCTCTGCTGAAGGTGTTGGTTTTCCCATACCCACCCTCCCTACCTGTGTTGTTCTTTAAATGTGGAGGTTTTTGCAGTTGCCTGCTCCCACTGTAGATTTGATCTGGACACTCCCCCCAGTCCCATCTCTTTACCTCATTCTACCTAACAGACTCCTTCTGCATTGTTTTTAGTCATTTTTAATTTAATTGCATTTTTTAAACTGTTTGGTCTAACATTGCTACATACTCAAGTGTGCTAGCTTGCACTGTATTTGAATTGTTTTGACTGCTGTTTTAGCTATTTTTCTGTATATATATAAAAAAAAATACCTTTCCTGTAACTAGTGTAGTCCAGATTCAGATTTGCTGTATCCAGGACTGTATGTAAGCTTCTGAGCCCCCCCAAGCTTTCTGTGTTGGAGGGAAGCCTTCTAGCTTATCAGTGGGAGTGGAGAGCACTAGGTAACCTATCTACCACATAAGGAGTGGTTCTGGCCCAGAAATTGTAGTTATTGGCCGTTTGGGCAGTTTTTCCATCTCTCTCAACTTTCTGATTTAAAAGCCCACATTTGCACTTGTTTCCCCCCTTTCATGTAACTAGTTTAGTCTAGATACAGATTCTTACTTTTTGCACTTGAATTTGCTTATTCATGATCAGCACTTGTTCAGAACTTGAAAGCACTAAATAACCTACTAATTACTACAGCACTCAATCTTCCTCATTACCTAAAGGAAAACAGTTTTGGTACTTTCCTCACTTGCTTAGAGAAAAACAGCTCTTGTACTCACTTTCCTCACTTATCTAGAGGAAAATAGTTTTTTTATTCAGGCATGTCCAAGGGTCAGCTCCCAGTGTTCTCTCCTGTCTATCTGATGAATCTGGGCATCTTGGGGCAATGTAGAAATTGCCTCATGTACACAGATAACCCTCTCCTCCTACCACCCAACACTACAACTTGTGAGAGATGCACTTATCTAGCCAAACTGGAGGTAAAGCTCTCTCCAATCAAGACAGAACTTGGCAGTCAAGAGGAGAAGGTAAACACTTGCACCACACCACACTCATCACATAGTCACACTAAATCTACACCACCAAACTCCACACATAGAAATACAAAAACATTCACGGAGGCTCTCAATAATAATCTGCTCAAGCAACAGAGACCTCCAAAGCAGAAATGCAAGCAACCGCCACCCCCCAACACAACCCAAATGACACATAGCCCACAGACTCAGTTTGCCACTCAACCACAGCCAATAAGGCAAAACAATGTACCCAACACACTAGTCATAGGTGACTCTATAGTCAGGCACACTGATGTCCCACTTACCAGGCTAAACAAGGAGAAGGTTACTGTCAGCTGCCTGTCAGGTGCCAGGATCTGCCACATAACCCACGCACTCAGGTCACTCCACAACAAGTACAAATATGACTCTGTCATTGTCCATGTTGGTGTGAACGACCTGAGACGTACCTCCCTGGACTACATGAAAAGAGACATGGAAGAGCTTTCCGATCTTGTAGCCCAGGCAGGTATGACCCTAGCCCTGAGTAGCATTCTGCCATCACCCAGAATGATGCTGCAGTACAAGGACAAAATGATTGACTTCAACAATTGGCTAAGCTTCTGGTGCCATTCTAAAGGGATCCAGTATCTATCTGCCTGGGATGACATGGTCGACAGACCACGATGCTTTGCCAGAGATGGCCTGCACCTGTCACCCCTGGGATTCCGGATACTGGCTAAGGTTCTTGCCGCCCTATAGTGCCTTTTAGGCAAGGTTCAAATGACAAATTCACCACCGTAACAGGAACAGGCAAACAAAAACTGAGGGTGATGCTACTCAATGCCAGAAGTCTAAATCTCAAAATGCACTCACTTGAGGCACTCCTTAAAATGGAGAACATCGATATCTGTGCAGTGACTGAGACCTAGTTCAAGGCTCCAGAGAGCACCCCTGCACTACCAGGCTATAACTCATATCACACTGTTCGACCATGTAACCTGGACCGGAACAACAAAGGCGGAGATGTATCCATATTCATTAAGGATATCCACAACTCCAGGCTAGTTGCTCAGCATAATGCAGCCGAGGTTATCCAAGTGCAACTAACTCTGGGCAAAACTGCAATCCAAACTGTAGCTTGCTACAGATCACCCACCATGCCCCAAGATTCCCACTCCTCTTTTCTTGATGTACTGGAAAATACTAGGGTTCAACCAAACACCCTAATAATGGGCGATTTCAACTACCCCACCATTAACTGGGAAAACTACACATGTACCAACTCCTTTGCTCAACGCTTTCTGGAATTCATAAACTCCAATGCCCTGGATTAACTTATCCACACCCCCACCAGGGGCAACAATATCCTAGATCTAGTCATTACCAATATGAGTGACCAGTGTTCCACACCTGAAGTCAATGCCTCATTGGTCCGATCCGACCATAAGCTAATTACCCTAGATATCCACATCCTGCCTCCACCCCCCATTAAGGAAACCATAATAAAAAATTTCTCCAAAGCCAACTTCATGCTTCTTAAGACAGAAGTGGTGAACTTCATGACACCCATGCAGATGGACAATACAGTTACGACTACTGAATCCTACACAATTGCACTTTATAAGCACTTACATGAGTGCATGGATCGTGCTATCCCAAACAGAACCAAGATGCTATCCTCCAAAAAAAGGAAGCCAATCTGGTGGTCCCCTGCCATAAACAAACTGTACAACAGGAGGAAGAAACTCTTGCAAAAGAGAGTAAAATCCCACGAGTGGAGGAGCTCCCTGGTCAGCCTCAGTAAGAAGCTGCGATCCCTGATAAAATCCTCCAAAGCTAGTTACGAAAACAAAATCGCCACTGATTCTAAAGACATCCACAAAGCATTCTATAGATATGTCAAGAATCTGAATGGCAACACTCAGATCTGCTCTGAGCTACAGCACAATGGCACTAAATATACAGACCCAACTGATATTGCACCATCCTGGCAGATAGGTTCAGTGCTAACTTTACCCCCCTCTCACCCCCTAAAGAGCCCATCTCTATACCGGAAGAATGAAAAGTTCCTGTAATCATGGCTGCACAGGTAAAAACCACACTCTTCAAAGTCAAGAACACAGCATCCATGGGACCAGACAACATCCCAGGCTGCGTTCTACACGAACTACAGAACGAACTGGCACCCCACCTAAGTACCATGTTCAATCATAGCCTCACCTCAGGCTTCCTGCCTGCTGAATGGCGCACAGCAAAGGTTATCCCACTCCACAAGGGGGGAGCTACCACGGACCCTGGGAACTACTGCCCCATTAGCCTGACTAGCCTGGTCTGCAAGGCCATGGAATGTATCATCATGGAACTTATAAACAAAGACATTGGTAATATCCAAACTCTGGATCCCACCCAGTTTGAGTTTGTAAAAGGCAGATCATGTCTCCTAAACCTGATAGACTTCTTTGAAGCAGTCACCAAAGCCATAGACAAGGGTAAGGTGGTTCACACAGCCTATCTAGATCTTGCCAAGGCTTTTGACACCATCCCCCACTCTGGAATTATAGATAAACTCACTAAACTAGGTATAAATCCCTATGTCACAAGATGGGTTGCCAACTGGCTCACTGACAGAACCCGCACTGTGAAAGTAGCAGACTCCAAAAACAACTTCAGACCAGGGACAAGTGGAGTACCACAGGGTTCAGTCCTGGGTCCTCTCCTGTTTGGTATCTACTTCTCTGAAGTACAGGCTAACACAGAAGGTCTTTGGCTAATGAAGTTCACAGACAAACTAGGAGCCATAATCTAAACTCCTAACGATGTGGACATCCTACAAAAGGGCCTCACTGAGACAGATGCCTGGTGTCAAAGCCATGGCCTCAAGATCAGTGCCAAAAAGTGCATTGTCATCCCCTTTGGTAAAAACTCTGTACCCATGAACAACATAGGCAGTAGTATACTTAACAGTGAAAGTGTGATAAGAGACCTTGGGACACAGGTGGACAGTTCTCTCTCCTTTGATAATCACATCACCACAGTAGTCAGGAAATCCTTCTACTTAGCACACCTCATCACAAAAGGTTTCTCATCCAGAAAAAAAGAGGTCATTGTTCCCCTCTACTCATCAATCATTAGACCCATTACAGAGTACAACGCCCCTTTTGGTATGTACCTCACAAGACATTTCCAACAACTGGAAAGGCCGCAGAAATACCTCACAAAGAGGATTACCAGCCTCAAACAGATGCCCTATGCTGACCGTCTCAAAAAACTCCAGCTTTACTCCGTCACATATCGCCTACTCAGAGGTGATCTCTGCCTAACATACAAAGCTATGTCAAACCCAGAGCTGTTGGACATGCCCCACTTAAAGAAATCCCAATCCCTCTGAGCTACACGCTCTAGGGACCTAAACTTTGTCACCACAATAAACAGAACATGCCGGAGGGATAGATTCCTGTCCCAGAGACTTCCCATACTCTGGAATAAACTACCTATCTATATCAAACAAAGCTCCTCATTAGCACTCTTCAAGAAAAATCTTGATGATTGGATGGGAAATAGGAAATTCACCCCGGGGATCACCTCTGTGGCTCTGCTCGACAGTGGCACAGGAAAATCATTTTCTTTGGTGGCAAAAGCCAGGCTACCTTTTTGGCTGGGCTTGTATAGACCCCAGAGCCGATAGCCTAATATCTATCTATGAACCTATGAGGCAAAAAATCACATATATTCTTTCAAATCAAAGGCAGTTGAGAGCATCTATGCCCTCTCACAGACATACATACATGCATGCATATCCCTATATCATACACATATATACTCACCAAAAAGACAAGATAGGTGAGCACCTTAGGGCTATCAAGAGTCATGATACACACAATGCTTTATATATATATATACACAGTACAAAGTGTACTAATTTTAGGAGATTTGTATTTTATGTCATTGATAGGGTGTTGTTCAGTGAAAGAGGAGGAGATGAAAAATTAAAGGTGGAACTTTTGGAATATAAATGGCAGATTATTTTTAAACACCTTTATACCACCTGGGCTTAATGAATACATCTCCTTAAAACCAATATTGAAGCAAAAGGCAAACTTTATTTAGATATTAAAATGATATAATGCTTAAGTGTATAAATTATGAAGTAAATTATTTGATATGCATATATTTTTATATGTATTTTTATGTATTTTTTATGTGTATCTTTTATAATCATTGTCAACTCTGAGGCTGGGACTGTATTATTATTATTGTTATTATTTTATTGACACATGCTTCTTTAAGAACAAGGTAATTATGGCTTTGGTTAATTGGAATATTGTTTAACCAATATGTATAAAGCATTGGCTTTACTTGATTCCATTCACTCTGATGATGCCATGTGTTGATGGTGAAAGCGCTTAGTGTGTGGATCATTAAAAACGCTTTGAAATACTTGGTTGGTCGTAGTTCTATTTGAGTAGTTAATAAGCATGGGCTGTGGTGATATGAATTTAAAATGTGATGAATGGTTTAGCTCTGTATAGCATACTAAGTTTGTGGTTTATTTTATGCATTTTCTTGTTCATGTTGGCAGCATTTCACTTCATTAAAGGTAGCTCTTAATAGCTTAATGGCAATGATTATCTCAGATGGAGAGTTGTTTATTTAAGCATTCGGAAGCTGGGAAGATAGTCAGATAACATGATGTTAGGTGCATATGACTTTGGTCTTAGTTAAACTTAGTTGTAGGCCAGGTAGGTCAGTCTGTGACTGAATCTTAGTATGTCTCTATTTAGGTAAAGATGTCTTTCGCAGTTTCTATGAAGCAGTTTACAAATATAGAAAATGGTAGTGATCCAGACACCAATCCCTATAAGATTAGAACTTTGACAGATTTTGGGAATCACATAACACCTATCTCTGGTAGTTCTTAAACCAGTTTATGGACTGCTTAGACTGAACACACTGTACCAGATGATAGAAAAGCATACATCATGGTAACAATGTCAAATGCCTTTGACAAATCAGGAAAATGCAGTTAATAATGTCACCAAACTTGAATTTAGTAAACAGGTAATCTGTAAACTGAGGGATGGCAGTCAATTGCAGAACCTGTACGAAAGTAATGTTAAGTATTGGTTCGACACTTTGCTTCAGTAGGTTTGATAGTGAGGAGAGCAGGGCATTGATCTAAAAACTAACAACCATACAAATGGACCACCCTTATGTAATGGGACAACTAGGGAAGACTTCCATACTCTTGAGACATAGGCTTCGCTAGTGGATTGCTTCATAATCAGAGATAGGCTATGCTATTTGTTCAGCTGATAGCTTTAAATATTGTAGAGGGATGTTACCTGCTGAGAGCAAACAACTTTTAGCTTGTGTTTGAACTGAATAAAGGGGTAGTTTGCATAAAGTACAGTTGTGTAAGTTGTACATACACATAAAAATAGATGTTTGAATCCCTCACTGCTGCAGTAGCCTTTAGACCATATGGGGTGTTTACTGTTCAGGAAACAACAACCAAACAGCTTCAGAAATCTCTTGCTTCTTCCCCTCTTTCACTCTGACTGCTGATTGGTTAATCCCAAGGAGGGAAAGCAGCAGTCAGAGTAAAGCTTTCTTCTGGATATTCGTGCCTATATAAGGAGGGAACAGCCTAACAATCCTAATCAAATTTCCAATTATAGCAATAAAACATTTAAAGCATAAGTAAACACAGCCCTACTTTATATCCCACCTACAACTATATACAATAGTGGGGGGATGGAAGGTTGGTGCAGTTACTGCACCAATGATGAATTCAGACATCTACTGTTATGGATACATACAATTTACACAACTGTATTATGTTACTCATTCCCACTGCTGCAGTAGTCTTTAAGCTATATGGGTTGATTATCAAAGCCTATCCAACATGGGAGAAGGAAGGATATAAATGTAGGAGCCCCTAGAGAATATTCCTACTAAAGTCAGATCTGGACCTTGAAAGGAATACAGTTTATAATGTTTTGTAAAAGAATGTACAGAAAACTGCATAACTACCTCCACCCCTTTCCAGTATGCCATAGAAGAAGACAAGGCTCTAGAAGAATATGCCTTGATACTGCCTGGAATGGATTTGTCATGGTGGGAATAACAAAAAACAATAACTGAGGACAATCACCTGGAAACTGACTGTTTCAACACAGGGTGCTCCTTTTCTGCCCCAAGATAAGAAATGAATAGCTGATCAGCTTTTTAAAGGGCTTACTTATATCATAATAGCACCAAGCTGTCTATGCCCATCCAGTGTATGCAGAATCCTTTTTTCATGGATTTTAAGTTCTGTAGAGAAAATTGGAAGCTTGATAGCTTGACTCAAAGTAAACTCTGAAACCACTTTAGGCATGAATGAGGTGTTTGTTCTTAAAGAGACCTTACCCTATGGAAAATAAGATAGGGGTCCCCCACCATGAGATCTTGTAACTTAAATACTCTTCTTGCAGATGCCAGCACAATGATTAGTACAGTTTTTCAAGTCAAGAACCTTAACTCAGCTTGATGAGCAGGTTCAGAAGCTTACTTAGTCAATTTCTCCAGCACAAAATTGAGATCCCAAGGAAGAGCAACCTGTTTATGAGGGTCATCATCATCATCAGCCCCTTTTTTCCCATTTTATTTTTCTAAATGGGGTCGGGGTATCGTGTTAACTGTCGCCATCTCTCTCGATTCAGTGCCACACTTCTGCCTTCTTCAACACTCATGCCTGATTGTTGCAGATCTTCTTTCACACAATCCCTCCACCTCTTTGCTGGACATCCTTGCTTCCTCTTACCTTCTTCCTGTCTGTCCCAAATCTCCCTCACCAAATTGTCTTCTGCTTTTCTGTACATGTGCCCAAACCACCGTAATCTGTTCTCTTTGACTTTTTCTGCAATTGGAGCTACTTTGGCTTCTTCTCTTATGTCCTCATTTCTTCATCTGTTCCACAGTGTACATCCACCACCCATCTCAGGCACTTAATTTCCATCACCTCTAGCTTCTTCAACTGTTCTGCCTTTACTGCCCAGGTTTCTGTACCATACAGTAGTACTGGTCGCACCAATGTCTTGTACACCTTGCTTTTCAGCTTCTTTGGCATTCTTGTATCATAGACTACACCTGATACTCTATGCCAGTTGGTTGCAGCCCATCTTATTCTAGCTTTGACCTCTTCATTCAGACTGCCCTTCTTCTCAACCACCCCTCCCAGATACTTGAAGCGGTTTACCTGTTCCACCATCTTCCCTTCTATCTCTATTCTCAGCTTCTTCTGATCTCCCCAATTTGCTGCCATTACCACCGTCTTATCTGTGCTTTTTTTCATCCCATGTACCTTCAGATTTGCATTCCATTATCCTATACTTTGCTGAAGTTCTAGCTCAGAGTCTGCTTGTACTGCCACATCGTCTGCATACAGCAGCTTTGTTGATCTGTCCCCTCCAACCTGTTTGATAATGTAGTCTATCACCCGTATGAACAGCAGTGAGCTCAGAGCTGAACCCTGATGTACACCCACTCCCACTGGGAACCCCTCTGTGAGGCCGAACACTGTTCGTACTTGAGTCACTGGGTCCTTGTACATAGCCTGCACTAATTCTACCAATGTTTCTGGGACTTCAAACCACCGCAGTACTGCCCAGATTAGCTTTCTTGGGACCTTATCATATACTTTCTCCAAGTCTAGGAATGCCCAGTTGGAATCTCTCCTCATTTCTAGCTTCTTCTCAAATATCTGTCTCAGTGCAAACATTGGGTCAATTGTGCTGCATCCTGATCGGAACCCAAACTGTTCATCTCCCATCTTACATTGTACTACTCTGCATATCCATTTATCAATCACTCTCTCCAGAACTTTCATGCAGTGTGGTAAGAGTTTGATCCCTCTGTACTGCCCACAGTTGTGGATGTCCCCTTTGTTTTTGTACACTGGCACAAGTATGCTTATTCTCCAGTCATCTGGGATACGCCTTTCTCTCCACACTGCTATTAGTACCCTCAGGAGCCATTTCTCCCCTATCTAGGGGATAGACACCAGTTGGCTTAGGGGTTAAGGTCTTCGCCTCCCATGCACAAGGTACAAGGTTTGATCCTGACCTCTGACAAATGCCTGTTTGGAGCTTGCATGTTCTCTCTGTGTCTCCGTGGGGTTTCTCCCACGTCTGAAAAACATGGTGAATGTTTCCATCTCAAACTCACCAATGAATGGAGCTGTGGGAAGCAGCACAGACTCTACATGGTGCCCTATAAGGGAAGAGTTGTAATGACCATCTGCTTTGGGCATCTACTGTGGTGCGCAGTATCCTCAAGATAGGAGAACATGTATCACAGACTGCATGCTGTAGCAAGGCTTGCCACTCGACAGTGTAAAATATAGCTCTAGGTGATTTGGTCAGGACTAGCCACTCAACGGTGTAAAATATGGCTCTAGGTGATTCGATCATGTTTATGAGGGTCTCAGGGGTAAAACTCCTTTTAGAGACTATTTCACAGAAAACAGAGAGGAAAGAGTAAGATCCATGGACGGGCATGCTGAAATGGGATGCAAGATGAACCTTTATAGAGGAATGAAAGAGGCCAGAGCAAAGTGACTCTTGTGAATATTTGAGCACCAGCAGTACAAAATCCCTGATGGGCCACAGATTAATGGCTAGGCACCAAGTAGAAAATCACTTCCACTAACCATTACTTTCTCCAGTGGTTTGACCACCTTTGGGTCCAGCTAAGTAAAAAATAATTAAAAAAACATGCTTTATTGCTTAATTTAGAAACTGTGTCTTATATTATTTACTAGCAATTTACAATTGAGCAATTTATTTTTTCAAGTTATTTATAGCAGTTTGTCTACTGCATACTTTTCTAGCTAGTTTCACTGTGTGTGAGGTATTAACTGGAATTTGTCCAATTTTATTAAGCATCTGTTTGGGTTGGTTGATTCTGATAACTTGGTTGCATTTAAAATCTTTCTCTAGAGGCTCCTTTATCTGTTTAAAACTTTAATTTAAAGGCTCACTGCTGCTTTTCTGCTGTGAGAAACATTTCTTGAGTTGTTTCTACCTAAGTAGTGTGGATATTTGTAGCATTGTCCATATTCAGGCTTGTGTTTGGACCTAGTGTTTGTGGAGGCTGTATGTCTGAACACATGTTCAAGGACATCTTGGTTTAGCCAAAGCCATTAGGCATTTCAGTGAGAGAGGATTGTTTAAGGTCATTGGCTGACGGGGTCACCTGGACTACAGCTTAGAGTAAGCACCTCATTGGTTCTTTTGAGCTTTTTTTTTAAAGTTGTCTCAGGTTTCAACTTTCTGTTACCTAAGAAGTTAAGTTTGTGAGTTTCTGCCATTTCACACTGAGCTAATCGAAGGAAGGACACTGAGCAAACTCGTATCTATAATATATAACATTAAGTATCCTGTTTTTTTGCTTATTTTTTCGAGTTATTTATAGCACTTTGTCTACTGCATACTTTTCTAGCTAGTTTCACTGTGTGTGAGGTATTAACTGGAAACTGTCCACTTTTATTAAGCATCTGTTTGGGATGTTTGATTCGGATAACTTGTTTGCAGTTAAAAGCTTTCCCTAGAGGCTCCTTTATCTGTTTAAAACTTTCATTTAAAGGCTCACTGCAGCTTTTCTGCTGTGAGAAACATTTCTGCAGTTGTTTCTACCTAAGTAGTGTGGATATTTGTAACATTGTCCATATTCAGGCTTGTGTTTGGGCCTAGTGTTTGTGGAGGCTGTGTGTCTGAGCACATGTTCAAGGACATCTTGGTTTAGCCAAGCCATTAGGCATTTCAGTGAGAGAGGATTGTTTAAGGTCATTGGCTGACTGGGCTCCCTGAACTACAGCTTAGAGTAAGCACCTCACTGTTTTTTTTTTTAAAGTTGTCTCAGGTTTCAACTTTCTGTTACTTAAGAAGTCAAGTTTGTGAGTGTTTCTGTCATTTCACACTGAGCTAATCTATGGAAGGACATTAAGCAAACTCGGATCTATAATATGTAACATTATGTATCCTGTTTTTTTGCTTATTTTTACAAGTTATTTATTGCACTATGTCTACTGCATACTTTTCTAGCTAGTTGCACTGTGTATGAGGTATTAACTGGAAATTGTACACTTTTATTAAGCATTTGTTTGGGTTGTTTGATTCTGATAACTTGTTTGCAGTTAAAAGCTTTCTCAAGAGGCTCCTTTATCTGTTTAAAACTTTCATTTTGAAGGTTCACTGCTGCTTTTCTGCTGTGAGAAACATTTCTGCAGTTTGTTTCCCACCCTCCATCCCTATTTGTATGGTGTTCTTTTAGTTGATGGCTTTGCAGTTTCCTGCCCCTACTGTAAATTTGACCTGGGACACTCCTCCCAGTCTAGTGTTATTACCTCATTCTACCTAATACAGGGAGAACATTTGAGAAGGCCAATCCACTTAGTTTCTGCTCCTCCTTTCTCTCTTTCCACTTAAAAAAAAATAAAATTTCTAAGCTTGTTTCCTGCCTTTCCTGTGGGTAGTTTAGTCTGGATACATATTTGCTGTGTCCAGGACTATTTGTGGGCTTTTGAACCCCCAAGCCCCTCTGTGTTGGAGGGAAGCCTTCTAGCTTAATTTTGTTTCTTAGAACTAGCCAGTTTTTTAGTTTCAGCACTCAAGTCTGTTTCTTTGAGCTCAGCACTTGTTCAGAACTCGTTGCAAGCACTAAATAAGCTACAAATTACTACAGCACTCAACTTTCCTCACTTGTCTAAAGGAAAACAGTTTCTAGTACCTAACAAATAAGCACCTATCCAGGCATGTCTAAGGGTCAGCTCCCAGTGTTTTCTCCTGTCTACCTGATGAATCTGGGCATCTTGGGGCAATACAGCAATTGCCTCATGTACACAGACAACCCTCTCCTCCTACCACCCAACACTACAACCTGTGAGAGATGCACTTATATAGCTAAACTGGAAGCAAAGCTCTCTTCACCCAAGACTGGACTAGACAGTCAAGAGGAGAAGGTAAACACTTGCACTATACCACACTCATCACATAGTCCCTCAAAACCTACACCACCAAAACACACACATAGAAACACAAAACACACACCTACATGCGCAGAGGCATTCAGTAAAAACATGCCCAAGCAACAGGGACCTCCAAAGCAGAAACACAAGCAACCTCCACTCCCCAACACAACACAAATGACACATAGTCCACAAACTCAGTGTGCCACTCAACCACAGCCCATAAGGCATAACAATGTACCCAACACTCTAGTCATAGGTGACTCTATAGTCAGGCACACTGATGTTCCACTCACCAGGTTAAACAAGGAGAAAGTTACTGTCAGCTTCCTGTCAGGTGCCAGGATCCACCACATAATGCATGCACTCAGGTCACTCCACAACAAGTACAAATATGACTCTGTCATTGTTCATGTTGGTGTGAATGACCTGAGACGTACCTCCCTGGACTACGTGAAAAGGGACATGGAGGAGTTGTCTGATCTTGTAGCCCAGGCAGGTATGACCCTAGCCCTGAGTAGCATCCTGCCATCACCCAGAATGATACCACAGTGAAAGGTCAAAATGATTGACTTCAACAATTGGCTAAGCTTCTGGTGTCATTCTAAGGGGATCCAGTATCTGTCTGCCTGGGATGACATGATCGACAAACCACGATGCTTTGTCAGAGATGGCCTGCGCCTGTCACCCCTGGGATTCCAGATACTGGCTAAGGCTCTAACCACCCCATAGTGCCTTTTTTAGGCAAGGTTCAAATGACAAATTCACCACCATAACAGGTACAAGCAAGCAGAATCTGAGGGCATTGCTACTCAATGCTAGAAGTCTAAACCTCAAAATGCACTCACTCGAGGCACTCCTTAAAAAAGAGAACATCAACATCTGTGCAGTGACAGAGACCTGGTTCAAGGCTCCAGAGAGTACCCCTGCATTACCAGGCTATAATTCATACCACACCTTTGGCCACATAACCTGGACCGAAACACTAATGGCAGAGGCGTGTCCATATTCATTAAGGATATCCACACCAACAGGCTAGTTGCTCAGCATAATGCATCCGAGATTATCCAAGTGCAACTAACTCTGGGCAAGACCGCAATCCAAATTGTAGCTTGCAACAGATCCCACACCATGCCCCAGGATTCCCACTCCTCATTTCTTGATACATTGGAAAATATTAGGGTACAACCTAACACCCTAATAATGGGCGATTTCAACTACCTCACCATTAACTGGGAAAACTACTCTTGTACCAACTCTTGTGCTCAACGTTTTCTGGAATTCATAAATTCCAATGCCTTGGATCAACTTATCCACACCCCCACCAGGGGTAGAAATATCATAGACCTGGTTATTATCAACATGGGCAACAGGTGTTCCACACCAGAGTTCAATTCCTCATTGGTCAGATCCGACCACAAGCTAATCACCCTAGACATCCACATCCCTCCCCCACCCCCCATTAGGGAAACCACCGTAAAAAATGTTTCCAAAGCCAACTTCATGCTTCTTAAGACAGAAGTGGTAAACGTCACGACACCCATGCTGACGGACAATAGAGGTATGACTGCTGAATCCTACACAAATGCACTTTATAAGCACTTACACGAGTGCATGGATTATGCAATCCCTAACAGAACCAAGATGGTATCCTCCAAAAAAAGGAAGCCAATCTGGTGGTCCCCTGCCATAAACAAACTCTACAACAGAAGAAAGAAACCGTTGCAAAAAAGAGTAAAATCCCATGACTTGAGGAACTCCCTGGTCAGCCTCAGTAAGAAGCTGAGATTCCTCATAAAATCCTCCAAACCTAGTTACAAAAACAAAATTGCCACTGACTCTAAAGACAACCACAAAGCATTCTATAGCTATGTCAAGAATCTCAATGGCAAGACTCAGATCTGCTCTGAGTTATATCACAATGGCACTAAATATACAGAACCAACTGATATTGTCAACATCCTGGCAGATAGGTTCAGTGCTAACTTTACCCCCCTCTCATCCCCTAAAGAGCCCATCTCTATACCATAAGAATGTAAAGTTCCTGTAATCACAGCTGCACAGGTAAAAAACACACTCTCCAAAGCCAAGAACACAGCATCCATGGGACCTGACAACATCCCAGGCTGTGTTCTACATTAACTACAGAATGAACTGGCACCCCACCTAAGTACCATGTTCAATCATATCCTCACCTCAGGCTATGTGCCCACTGAATTGGACACAGCGACAGTTATCCCACTCCACAAAGGGGGAGCCACCATGGACCCCAGAAACTACCGCCCCATTAGCCTGATGAGCCTGGTCTGCAAGGCTATGGAACGTATCATCATGGAACTTATAAACAATGGCATTGGTCATCTCCAAACTCAGGACCCCACCCAGTTCGGGTTTGTAAAAGGCAGATCATGTCTCCTAAACCTGATAGACTTCTTTGAAGTGGTCACCAAAGCTGTAGATGAGGGTAAGGTGGTTCACACAGCCTATCTAGATCTCACCAAGGCTCTTGACACCATCCCCCACTCTGGAATTATAGATAAACTCACTAAACTACTTATTAATCCCTATGTCACAAGATGAGTTGCCAACTGGCTCACTGACAGAACCCACACTGTGAAAGTAGCAGACTCCAAATCCAACTTCAGACCAGTGACAAGTAGAGTACCACAGGGTTCAGTCCTGGGTCCTCTCCTGTTTGGTATCTATTTCTCTGACGTACAGGCTAACAGAGATGGTCTTTGGCTAATGAAGTTTGCAGATGACTACAAACTAGGAGCCATAATCAAAACTCCAAAAGATGTGGACATCCTACAAAAGGACCTCACTGAGACAGATGCCTGGTATCAAAGCCATGGCCTCAAGCTCAATGCCAAAAAGTACATTGTCATGCCTTTTGTTAAAACTCTGTACCCATGAACTACCACATAGGCGGTAGTCTAGTTAACACTGAAAGTGTAATAAGAGACCTTGGGACACAGTAGTCTCTCCTTTGATAATCACATCGCCACAGAAGTCAGGAAATCCTTCTATGTGGTAGACCTCATCACAAAAGGTTTCTCATCCAGGAAAAAAGAGGTCATTGTTCCCCTCTATTGGTCACTCATTAGACCCATTATAGAGTACAACGCCCCTTTTGGTATGTACCTCACAAGACATCTACAACAACTGGAAAGGCTGCAGAAATACCTCACAAAGAGGATTACTGGCCTCAAACAGATGCTCTTTGCAGACTGTCTCAAACAATTGCAGATTTACTCCGTTGCATATCGCCTACTCAGAGGCGATCTCTGCCTAACACAGAAAACTATGTCAAACCCAGAGCTTTTGGATATGCTCCACTTAAATAAATCCCAATCCCTCCGAGCTACATGCTCTAGGGAATGTAAACCTTGTCACCACAATAAACAGAACACGCTGGAGGGATAGATTCCTGTTCCAGAGACTTCCCATACTCTGGAACAAACTACCTATCTATATCAAACAAAGCTCCTCATTAGCACTCTTCAAGAAAAGTCTTGATGATTGGATGGGAGATAGGAAATTTACCCTGGGGATCACTTCTGTGGCTCTGCTCAACAGTGGCACAGGAAAATAATTTTTTTGGGTGGCGAAAGCCAGGGTACCTTTTTGGCTAAGCTTATATAGGCTCTAGTGCTAATAGCCTAGTACCTACCTATGAACCTATGAACCTATGAACATACAAAGTACATAGCACACCTCCAGCTCCTCTGCATGCAGGAATAGCCAGTGCCAGATTCTCGAAGACTGAATTCCCTGATCTGCAGTACTGTTTGTGCACCTGGATGGCTGCAGGTAATATTGAATGTGGCACACATGTTCCTCGCATGCCACATTCAATATTACCTGCACCTGGATGGATGCAGGTAATATTGAATGTGGCACGCAAGGAACATGCACACCCATAATGCTAATTAGAGTGTGGGTTCCTCATGAGGAATTAGCTTTAGCAGTGTTTTGCTTTTTTTTTTTAAATGGCATGTGCCTAAGTCCTCACTCAGACCACAGTCATAGAATAAAGCCTTGCTTTCCTCCACTATCCTTTAACATACTTAACATGGTTTGAGCTGCTGTAAAGCCAGTAGGATGGTATAGTATTAATGTATTACATAGATTTAGACCCAATCTGTGGTTTATTTGGGGAGGTGATATTCAAATACTTTGACATGAGGAGTGGTTAGAATTTTCATGTTATTATTGCTGCTATTGAATAGCATATAATTATATGGAGACTTTTTTGTGTTCTAATCTAATTAATTTCTAAGATGAATCTGGCTGTGCACAAAGAGATTTTTAAATGGTTACAGATTTCATGTGAAACTGTGAACAGACTTGCCTCCTGCAAAGACTTATTAACATCTTACCTTTTGTCACAACTATAAAGCATGGTAGAAATACACATCTTCCATCCCCTTGCATGCATACCTCTCAATCTCTCAGAACAAGAAATCTGGACAAAGCCAAAACTAATGGTGGGACAAAGGCCCAAAAATAGGGACAGATTTTAAATATTCCTCCTGTAAACTCAGATAGTTGCTAGAATAACAGGTTTTGCATTATTATGTATTTTCTGAGGGATATGAATTCAGAAATTCAAATGTCTGACATTAATTATTTTTAGTGACTTCAACTCTCATGTTGGTGTCCCACAATTCCATTGGAGTGGGTGGGGTTACATGATTATGTATGCAAATATTATGTTAATCAGTATCTCGATTTTGTGTCAGTTGTACCTACTTTTCATGGGCCTTTGTCCAGATGTTTGATGTTTCCAGGTTGAGAGGTATGACCTTAGACATTTTATGAAGCCTATGGCTATGGAAATATGGTAGTAAGTATCTTTTAGATCCAGAGTTAACAAGTAACTCATGGGAGGAATGAGGGATAACAAGTTCTGGAATGTCAAAATTTTGAACTTTAGAACTTCCACATGCAGATTTTAAAATGAAAGATCTAGTACTGGTCTGCAACAGTCCTCTTTCTTTGGTACCAGAAACATTCTAGATTAGAAACCTTTGCCCATTTGACTTGAGACACTGGTTTTGAGACTCCTTGGTTCTGTAAAGACTGAAGAACCAAAGGAAAACATTCTGTCTGGTTAAGAGGTGGAGAAATACTCCCCTGAAATTACATTCTTTTTCTATTCTGTGCCATTTGTAACCTTTCTGCAGCACTTTTAATACCCAAGAATCTGAAAAAAATGTTTTGCCAAAAGGGAATGTTGAGGGCCAGTTTTTGGGACAGGTTTGTAGAGATTTTGGACGGGGGGAGGAAGGAGGGTAAGGAATGCTGGATTAGTCATTCCATACTGTTGTTATGTCTCTTTTTCTGAAAAAGTTCCTGTTTCTTGCTGTCGTTACTCTCTGGCCATCTCTTTTTTTGCATTTTGTTTACCAGAAAAAGACTGATGTTAAGTTGTCAATCTCGCCTTCATTCTTGCTGGATGGGTTCGGAGCCGATCCTCGGCTCCGACTCGGCACTAGCTTTAGCTCGAGAACTCCTTTTACCAGCTCGAGGCAACCCTATATCCCATGATGCAAGGCGGAACTACCTCAGATCTCGTTTGCCGCTTAGCGAAAGAGGTCTCCTTTGCCAGCTGAGGTAAGTTTTTCTTGTTAAATAAGAAAAAAAGTTAGTTAGGGGTTTAATTTCCCTTCAGTGTTAGGTTAGCCTGTATTTAGTACAGCCCACCCTATTCCTTCCTTTTTAAACTTTTAAAATAGTTTTTCAGTGAAAGTTTTAGTCAGGCCTAGTTCCCCAAGTTATTCCCTTCCTGTGTGTCTGTGTAGGGATTAAGTTGTGTGTTTGTGGGGACTGTTTGTGTATATCCTTTTAGGATGTCTAGGGAAGGCAAGGTCTCAGGCTTCAAGAAGTGTGACCAGTGCTGTCAGAAAATGTCCCTGACAGACGGTCACACTTCTTGTGTGTATTGCCTGGGGCCTTTGCACCTGCAGGACTCCTGTGCGTTGTGTCATGCCTTTAGCCAGCGAGTCCTGCAGGAAAGGAGGAACAAACTGATCCTCCGAGGTTTGTTGAAACCTGAAGGTTCTCCTCCTAAGCAAGGCAGGAAAACCTCTTAAGCCACCGCTCAGGCTACAGTGTCCAAGCCTCCTCCGCTGGAGCCGATGCTTCTTCTGCCAGAGTAGTGGGTTCCTGACTACTGTTGCCTTGTCGGCTCGCGCTGGCCGCATCGGGCCGAGATCCTCGGCTCCATCTGGTTCAAGGGACTCCGATGGCTCCGGCCCGTAAGAGATCCCGGTCCCTTCGATACTAAGTATTCACTCGGCCCGGGTCTCCTCTTTGTCGGAGCGGAGCCAATCTTCCAGGCTGTCTGACCACGATTTGGAGAGGGTGGTAAGCAGGCTGTTGAAGTCTCAGGCACTGGCCCAAATGCTCCATAGCCCGTCTCAACAGACTTGCTACAGCCCCAATTCTTGAGATTCCTCCTCCGACTCCACACCAGAGTTCGAGCCGAGCTTCTTGGGACAGCGATTGTTTCAATGCGGAGCCGATACATCCTTCGCTCCGTCGATCTCCTCCTTGAGACTTTCCTTGGAGGGATCCAGTCATCGGGTTTCCACTGTCGGCGGGCTAGTGGCATCGGACCCTTGTCCGACCCCGCTCTCCCTCTCGGAGCTGGCTTTGGTAAGCTCGGCGCCAACATCGGCCTCGGAGCCTTCTCTCTCCTTGGAGCCGACCATTCCTGTTTCTTCGAGCGGTGTGTTCAGGTCTCCCGGGGAGAGGAGCCTTTGAGGTGATGAGGAGTGTCCTGGCCTCTGAGCCTGGTCAACGGTCTATCCCTCTAGGTCCTCCCTCATGAGTGCGTGCAGAAGCTTCTTGCCAGCCTCTTGCTCTCAGGCCCAGGGATCCATGGCCCCAGGTTTCCCCACTGGGAATTTCCTCCTCTTCCGAGGTTTCTCCTGACCCTGCAGGGGAACCTCGGAAGAGGAAAACACACAGACTCCCCTGAGTCTACTACATCTGATACCGACATAGATGAGTCGGAGGGTTCCCTCTGAGGATGTCTCCTTTTCAGACATCCTTGAGCTCCTCAAACAGAGGGGAATTGGCCTCCATTGACCCCTCCGAGGATGAGTCGGTATACCTGGAGGCTTTGGATCCCGACCCTCCACCTCCTGGGTGTCTCCGCCTTCGACCCACTCATGCAGGTAGTGGCTCGAAGGCGTGGCTCCAGATTCTGTGGAACCTGTCCCCAGGAGACCATCCAAATTCATCACGGCCCCTTCGGACAAACAGTTCCTGTCCAAAGGTGTCTCTGTGGATGCTATGGTGGTGGCGGCCACTAAGAAGGAACTGGCGGATCCTTCAGTACCTGTCCATCCTCCTAATAAGGATTCTAGGACCATGGACAGGTATGGAAAGCGGATGTTTTCTTCAGCGACCTTTGCAATGCATTTGCTGAATTACCTTTGTCACTTCACCAGGCTTCAACGAGATATTCTCAAGGGACTGGGAGAAGTAGTCCAGGATCCTTCAGCTGCTGGGGCTCAGGAAAAGATTGCCTCTCAGCTAGCTATCCTGAATTCGATATCTAACTCCTCCATGTGGCTCATATCTTATGCAGCCGATGGAACGAGCAGGGCCGCAGGCACAGGTGTTGCTCTTAGACGCCAAGCCTGGATGCGGCTGTGTAATTTTGCGGACCCCTTTAAGCGTCCTCACCCCCTTTGACGGTTCGGCTTTGTTCGACCTCAGGTGAAGGATACTTTGACCAGATGTGAACAAGACGGTAAAACTCTTTCTGCCGTTGGAGTCCAGTTTTCCACTCCTTCTAGGCCATATCCCAAGGGTCAGAAGGGGAGATGTGGTTCCGTAAAGCCCAAGGAGCTACACGGACACACGTGGTCAGTTTACCCTAGAGGCAGAGGGGTAACAATAATAGACGCCCTAGAGGCAGGGGTCCTCAGAACCAGGGCAACAGGGAGCCTCTTCCTGAGAAGCCCTTTCAGCATCCCTGAGGTGTTGCCCGACTGTCCACCCTTGGAGGCAGTCGGGAAGAATTTCGCTGTACCCAGTAGCCTGGCAATCCCTATCACAAGAGAAGTGGGTACAGTCGATTATATCCGAGGGTTACAAAATCCCTTGAAGGTTTCCCCCTCTACAATCCCTTCCAGACATCTCACCCGGTCAAAGGGATTTGGCAAAACAGGAAGTTTCAAAACTCCTGGGAAAAAGAGCCATCCAAACAGTGCCGGCAGACCAAGTAGGATCCGGCTTCTACTCAAGATTCTTTTGGTCCCCAAAGGACGGGAGATTGGAGACCAATACTAGACCTAAGCAGACTAAACAAGTCTGTCAAAAGGCAAGATTCGGATGGTCACGCTGCAATCCATTCTGCCCTTTCTGGGCAAGGACAACTGGATGTGCTCGATAGACCTTCAGGATGCGTACTATCACATAAAGATTCACAGACGCTCCAGAAGGTTTCTCCGCGCTGGGAGCCAGTCATTACCAATTCAGAGCACTGCCCTTTGGCCTCACTTCAGCCCCAGAGTGTTCACCAAATGCATGGCGGTGGTCACAGCTCACCTGAGACGTCGAGGATTCCAAGCGTTTCCTTATTTGGACGACTGGCTCCTCTCCGCCACCTCCAGGGATCAGCTTCTTCGGTCCAGAGACTACACCTTACAGCTTTGCAAGAGTCTAGGAATTTCGGTGAATTTCGAAAAATCCTCTCTGCTGCCTTGCCAATCTATCACCTTTATAGGCGCAGAGTTAGATACCGTCAAAATGTTAGCCAGACTAACAAATCAAACATGATTCTGGACATCCAGAAATTTGTTCAGCTTCTGTTACAAAGCAACAAGGTCAAAGCCAGGTTTGTCTTGAAGGTTCTAGGCCTAATGGCTGCAGCCATTGTTCTTCTTCCACTAGCTCGCTTCCACATGCGTCTCCTGCAGTGGATGTTGTTCACGCAGTGGTCGTACCACGATCTGCCCATGAGACACGAGATCTTAGTGACACAGTCTTGCAGGGCTCATCTACGATGGTGGGTATCTTCCCCTCTTCTGCAGCAGGGCCGACCACTTGTTCACCCGCCTCCAGTTGCCACAGTCACCACGGATGCCTCTCTGATTGGGTGGGGCATTATCAGGGCAGGATGGTCCACGGGACGTGGCAACCCATAGAATACCACCTGCACATAAATGTCCTGGAGATGAGAGCAGTGCTTTTAACGTTGCAAGCCCTCGACTTTCTTCCCACAGGGACTATTGCAGTACAGACGGACAACATGTCCGTGGTCTGGTACATCAACAAACAGGGCGGAACCAGGTCCTATCCCTTATGTCGAGAAGCGCTCAGACTTTGGCAATGGGCGATCTCTTCTCAGCGGTTTCTGATAGCAACGCACATCCCGGCAGGTCCAACCTATTGGCGGACAGGCTAAGCAGATCTATTCTGATGCCTCACGAGTGGTCTCTCAATCAGTCTGTAGTGGATCAGATTTTTCTGAAGTGGGGCACCCTTGTTGCGATCTTTTGCTACCCTCAAAACAGCAAGTGCCCAGATTACTTCACACTATTTCCTCTTCCAGGCCAACCCTTGAGAGACTCTCTAACCCAGGATTGGCCTCGGGGACTTCTTTATGCTTTTCCTCCCTTTCCATTGATTCCACAAGTCATTCAGAAAGCCACCGTTTTGAGAGCCAAATTGATCCTCATTGCTCCATATTGGCCTCGACAAATTTGGTTTCCGTCTCTACATCATCACCTTCTGGTGCAGCCCTGGCATCTGGACCCAGTTCCGGATCTTTTGATCCACCAGTCGGGTCAGCAGCACCGAGCCATTCATTCTCTCAACCTCACTGCTTGGTTGCTCCACTTCCTTCCCTAGCCAGGCTACCAATGATTTCTGACTCAGTCAGAGACATTTTAGTGTCTTCTTTAAAGTCGTCCACTAGAACTGTTTATGCTAGCAAGTGGCTTTTCTATTTGGGCAAACGCCAGAAATATTGATCCTTTCACCGCTCCTATACATTCTGTTTTGGATTTCCTGGCGGAGGTTTTTCATTCGGGATCGTCATCATCTACAGTCAAAGTACAAATGGCTGCTATTTCCAAATTTCATGTTGGCTTGCAGGACAATAACATCATGTCTCATAAGTTATGCAAAGCCTTTTTGAGAGGAGTTTTCTCCTAAAACCGCCTGTGAAACATCCTCCTCCGCAATGGGATCTGAACTTAATGTTGGCATCCCTAATTCTACCTCCTTCGAACCGTCTGCTACGTGTTCTTTAAAGTTGTTGACATGGAAAACTATATTTTTGCTGGCTGTTACCTCTGCAAGAAGAGTTTCTGACATTCAGGCCCTCTGTATTCGTTCACCTTATCTGGTGTTTCATAAGGATAGGGTTTCTCAGAACTAACCCTTCCTTTCTTCCCAAGGTTGTATCTCAAGCCAATATTAACCAATCTATTGATCTACCAGTTTTCTTTCCTAACTATTCTGACAGAGCTGAACAGAAGCTACATTTTTGGATGTTCACCGTCAGCTCAGGTACTACTTACATAGGACTAAACAAGTTAGAAAATCAGACCAATTGTTTGTCTCCTATGCAGGAAACAGGTTGGGTCTTCCAGTATCTAAAGTGACCTTATCTAGATGGTTGACTTCCACCATTTCCTATGTGTACTCTCTAAGGGGCAAACAACTATCTTCTAAGCCAAAAGCACATTCGACCAGGAGTCTATCCACTTCTGTAGCCTTTCAGGATAAACTTCCCATTGACACTATTTGTGCAGCAGCTACTTGGGCCACGCCTCATACCTTTGTGTCTCATTACAAGTTGGATTTGGCCTCCAGAGATAGGGCCAGTTTTGGTTCCACTGTTCTCAAGAGTCTGTTCCATTGAGCCACCCGGGATACAGGTGCTAGGGACACGGTCCCATCCAGCAAGAATGAAGTAGAGATTGACAACTTAACATTTAGAAGTTATGTACCTACCATAACGTTCCATGTTAGTTGTCTTCTCTCTCCCTCCTTCCCCCTGGCCTGGACAGATCTTGGAGAGTTCCTATTAGATTGCTTCCTCTGGAGCATTGTTATGAGGACTTCTTTTAGGAACCATGGTTCCTAATTATATTAGGATAAGTCTTTAGCAGGGTTAGTTAGCTACCAAACGAGATCTGAGGTAGTTCCGCCTTGCATCATGGGATATAGGGTTGCCTCGAGCTGGTAAAAGGAGTTCTCGAGCTAAAGCTAGTGCCGAGGCGGAGCCGAGGATCGGCTCCGAACCCATCCAGCAAGAAAGAAGGCGAGAGAAGACAACTAACATGGAACGTTATGGTAGGTACATAACTTCTAATTTTTGTTTATTTTACATTTTTGGGTAAGAAGAGGCCTATAAGATTTCAACTAGGCACATAAAAGATCTTAAAAACTCAAATCCACTCTTTTACCAAATTCCTTTAGAATTTGGATAACAGAAGAACCAAATAATACCTCCTTCTCTAAAACATAATCTAAGATTTCAGACTTTATTTCATCAGCAAACTTTTGGTTATGTGAGGGCCATGGTGGTGCAGTGGTTAGTGTTGTCGCCTCACAACAAGAGGTTCTCCCATTCAATTCTCAGCTGTACTGCCTTCTGTGTGGAGTCTGCATGTCCTCTCCACAGTCGAATAATGTTAAAGATATGCAGGTAGGTGTGTGCGTGAATGGGCATGCCTTCCTTTGAAGGTTAGGCATCGGGCTGGCAACCCGGCACCATAAACATCCACTGCCAATCATTAGCGGACCGGAGGTCCGCTGTGGCGACCCCTAACCGGGAAAAGCCGAAAGACATCACTTTACTTTTACCAAAGCATATCTCTGTACCCGTAGCAGTGGTCCTGGACACATTATCTGCGCAAGTATACACACTCTTCAAATTATGAGTAAATATCAGAAAAATGGTCAAAGCATTTTGGCTCAAAAAAGACCTTTATTCTGTAGAAAGAGTGGAAGCCAATTCTCTCAGACTGTCCATATGACAAAGCATAAATTTTCAAATATATGCCTGTTACTCAGAATTCTGATGGCTAAAGTGGGAGAAAAAAACATTCTTTTACCAATCATTGTGAATATCAACCCCCTTTTCCCCATTTTTTTACATGGGATCAGGATGTTGTGTCAACTATAACCATCTCTCTTGATTGAATGTTACTCTCCTACCTTCTTTGACAGTCATGCCTGCTTGTCAAAGGTATTCTCTCACACAATCCAGCCAATGCTTTTCTGAATGCTTTGATTTTCTCTTGCCTTCTTCTTGTCTGTTCCAAATCTTTTTCACCAGAATGTCTTCGGCTTTCAGCACAATTGTCTGAATCACCATAATCTGTTCTCTTTTACTTTCTCTGCAACTGGAGATACTCTGGCTTCTACTCTGATATCCTTATTTCTCTGTCTGTCCCATAGTGTGCATCCTGCCACCCACCTCAGGCACTTCATCTCCATCATCTCTAGCTTTCTCAACTTCTTTGCCTTTACTGCCCAGGTTTCTGTACCATATAGTAGCCCTGGCTACACTGCTGTTTTATATACATTACTTTTCAGCTTCTTTGGCATTCTTCTGTCATATACTACCCCTGACACTGTGCCAGTGGGCTGCAGTCCCCCTCATTCTAACTTTGACCTCCTTATTTCCCTTTTCCTCAACCAGTCCTCCCAGGTACTTGAAGCTGTTATCCTGATCCACTGTTTTCTCTTCTAACTCAATTATCAACTTCTTCTGATTTCTTCCAGTTGCTGCTATTATAATTGTCTTACCGCCACTCAGTTTCATCCCAAGTGCCTTCAGTTTTGCATTCTATTCCCCTATCCTTTGCTAAAGTTTTTGCTCAGAGTCTGCCTGTAATTCAACATCATTGTATACAGCAAGTTTTTGATCCCCCAACCTGTCTGCTAATTTAGTCCACCATCCGTATGAACAGCAGTGGGCTCAAAGCTAAACCCTGATGCATACCCACTCTCACTGGAAATCCTTCTGTGAGTCCAACATTGTTTGTACCTGAGTCATTGGGTTCTTGTACATAGCCTGCACTAATTCTACCAATGTCTGTGCGATTTTGAACCACTGCTGACCAGTCTAAACTAGCTTTCTTTATTACCTTGTCATATGCATTCTCCAAGTCTAGGAATGCCAGTTGGAGTCATTCCTCATCTGCAGCTTCTTTCCAACTATCTGTCTCACTGTAAACATAGGGTCAGTTGTGGTGCATTCTACCCTGATCTGAATCTGAACTGCTCATCTCCCATCTTTTTTTTTTCCCCAAAATTTCTTTATTCAGTTTTTCAAATAGAAATAGTAAAATAAACTCCCACTGTACACATAATTTCAAATGGAAAAACATGCATTTACAATACATACAAACAATAACAAAAAACAACAACCTATATACATTATGTACAAAGAAGTCACACTAACAGCCAACGTATTAGAAAACCAATCTTAAGTAAAAAGAGGATCTATAAGAACAACCAGTAATGGGATATTGCCAATCGGGGGAGGGAAAAATAAAGAAAAAGAGAATGTATCCTATATACGGGATAAATCCTTATGCAGTCAACTAATTACCAACGAACGAAAAAAGAAAAGTTCTGATTAAAAATTCCTACCAGCTCCTTATAAGGAGATATTTTCTAACAATTGTGTAATATTTTTCACCTCTTGAGGATGACATCCAGCAAGTATTCCCAATATTTGCAGTAATATTTATGTTTGGTGGTTATGTATAGTAATTTGTGGGAAGAGATGTATTTAATGGCTAAGTTGCTGAAGCCTTCCCATGAAAGGGGGGGAGCAAGAGTCCAGTTCTTTGTGATATAGAATTTAATAAGAGCACATATCATGATGAGGATGTGCTTTAGGATTTTTGGGAGATTGTTTGTATTAATGTGTAGTATAGCCATTTCCCATGACAGGGTGCTCTCTTTGTAACCCATTTTTCAAGCCTAGCTCTTAATGAACACCATAGATTATGCACTTTGCTGCACTCCCACATAACATGAAGAATATCTGCTGATTGACTAGGACAGTGCGGGCATTTAGGTGAGTGGTTAGTATTGAATTTATTAATTCTTTGTGGGGTGAAGTAAGCGTCATTATTAATCATTAGTTGGGTGTATAGTAGCTTTTTGAATGGAGTTAATTTGATTGTATTTTCAATGGCAATCTTTATGTTTTGTTCATTAACTTGTTGGGATTTCCCTTGCCAGAATGCAGAGAATAATAGAAGATTCCTACATTTTATATCCATTACCAGTTTGTATACTCTAGAGATTGTTTCCCCCTTAATTGTCAGGTTATTGATTATTAATTAAGATAGATTAACATCCTACATAACACCGTTATCTGGCATGAATTTGGCATTGATAAGATATTGCAGTAAGTTAAGAATGATTACATATTTCTTTGGAAGATTAAGTTGCATTCTAAGTTGTGTTATATCGTATTCTCTCCATTTGTAGATCTCCCAAACTGTAAAGTCCCTTAATAAAGGATACCCTTGTAAATTTATAAGTTGATTATTTAGCCACAAATTAGGATTAAGGTGAAGGGGCTGCAGGAGGGAGAGGGCCTTAGATAGTTGTAATGAATTAAAAAGCTTTTGGGTAGTTACTATCATGTGCTTAATAACTGGATATAAATTCTTTACATATTCAAACATTTCGTTTACGTTAAGAAAGAGGAGAGGTTTGGGATTGTACCCAAGTGAGTTAATTTGTTAAAACCAAAATTTTTGACCATAGGGAGGACCACGTTCTCATAGTTGGGTCATAATTTATTATCTGTTGTAATCTGTATGAAGTAATAACACTATAGTATAATTTAAAGTCCGGTAATCCTAACCCTCCCTTAGATTTTGGAAGTACAAGTTTATCATATCTAATTCTAGTGGATTTAGGATACCAAAGAAATCTAGATATATTTTTCTCCATATCTAGAAAGAATTTTTTTGGGAATATTTAAAAAGGTGGCATTTAGTTGGAAAAGGATTCTTGGCAACAGGTTCATCTTTAGTACACTAGCTTTTGACAACAAAGACATGTTGATGTTCTTCCATCTATTTATGTCATTGTCAATAGCGTTCCATGTACGGCTTTGTTAATTTCCTCAAAGTTCGGGGTATATATTATTCCTAGATGTTTCATCTGATAGGTTAACTTAATCTCACTCTCAGGAAAGTAGTAATCCTTGTGTCCAAGAGGATTTAGAGGAAAGAGATTGGACTTGTTAGGGTTTAACTTATAAATGGAGATCTACAAAACCAACTACAATACAATCAACTGCTGATTGCACAAAAAATTCTGCACCACCCCACCAACACCCCTATCCTATCTAATCTGATCTCCCCATACAAAAATCTTACAACACTATGCTCAGCTAATAAGTTACAGATTGCCAACAATATATCTAATAACAAAGCAGGAGATTCACTCTTTTCCAATGTTGTTGGTAGAATCTGGAATAAGCTTCCAAATACACTCACTTCTCTCTCATCTACACAACTCTTTAAGAAACACCTCAAACATTACCTAAAAAGACAATGGCTTTGTCCCTGCTCAAAGCCTGATTGAAAAATACTCTTCATTTGTTCTCCCGCCCCCCTCATCTCATGCTTTATAACAAATTCCCCACCTTGAAAGTCATTGACTATCAACTACTAACCCCTTCTTACCTGCATTTTGTCCTTCCTGGTCTCTATTTTTCTTTTTCTTACTTATTGGTTTTTATTTTTTCTCTCAAATGAATGTTGATGCTTAATTACTATGTTTAACTGTTGCCTGATTGTATTTGTAACCCCTCTATTGAATTAAGACATGTTTATCTCCAAAATCTACTCTAATGTCTCTGTACAGTATTCACAAAATTTACTTTCTTTACATATTATGCTGTATAATTTAAGATAGTCATTTTTTCTAAGTTTTTAATGCCTTAATGTATTTGCACATGGAGCTTTTCTCCCCGGGCCTCTGCTGAAAATGGATATGTATCCAGCTAGACTGGCCCGGTCAACAAATATAAAATAAAATAAAATAAAATCTCCAAGTACCTATTGATTGCTTTAAGTATTTTAGGGAGATCAGTTGAGGGAAGTTGCAGGTAAATATTCAAGCCATCAGCAAAGACCAAGAGTGTGAGTTTGATGTTATGTAATCTTGGAATGTGGTGAAAGAGTTTTTGTGAGATAAAAAGGAGCAGGGGTTCAAGGTATAAGTTAAAGGGGTAGGGGGAGAGTGGGCATCCTTCTCTTGTGAAATTAGAGATTGGGATAGGTTTGGTTCTACAATTATTTATCTGAATGGAAGTAGAAGCCATTTCATAGAGGACCTTAACTTTTTTTATAAATTCTTGAGGAATACCAAATATAGGCATTACATTGAATAGAAAGTTTAAGTTAATTCTATCAAACGCTTTGCTAGCATCAGCGGTAATAACATATATGGGATTTTTATCTGTCTTGAGTAATCTAATAGCTGTGTCCAGTAGTAGGGTATTGTCACAGGTTTGCCTATTCACCATGAAACCCAATTGATCTTGGGATATAATAGAGGGGGGGGGTATATTTTTCAAACGATTAGCTAAAACTTGAGCTAAAATTTTAAGGTCAATATTTATGAGGGCAATTGGCCTGTAATTAGATGGATCATTTGGGTCAGAATTTGGCTTGGGTATAAGGATGGTTTTTGAGTTAGTTATGTATATATCTGTTATGCTGTGTTGTATTATATAGTTGTATACATTTAATAGAATTTTTGAAACAGGTTCTGAGAATAGTTTATAAAATTCAGTGGTGTATCCATCCATTCCTGGTGATTTTCCCAGTTTGAGCTTATTTATTGCATTTGTTATTTCTTTTAGATGCAAAGGTGCCCCTAGAATTCTTTGTTGGTCCTGGGTAGTTTGCGGAAATTTTAGAATTTGCATATAATCTTGACATTTTTCATTTGGGGGAGGGGCATGCTGTACAGTTTTTATATATGGTCTCAAACACATTTAAGATGTCTTAATCATCATGATTTACCCGACCTTCATAGTGTATTTCTTTGATTCTTTGTGGTCCGTTCTTTATATATATTAGTCTGGCTAAGAATTTTGAGTGTATTTCTGCCCATTCTGAATATTGATATAGGGACCTACTTTCTAAAAAAGTTAGATTTTCTAAGTAATGTTTATGGAGCTGCTTTTGCCATTCAGACATTTTTTGTCTAATTCTTCTGAGTATTTGCGTTGTAGATCTATCTCAGCTGAAGCAATCTGAGATTCTAATTTTATTCTAGTTTTAGTGTATTTTTTCAAAACCAGGCCGATTTTTGTATTATAATGCCTCTAATAACTGCTTTAGCTGCTTCCCATTGCTTGTCATAAGGTACCTGGATGGAAATAAGGTCCTCCTCTAATTGAACTAGTATGTTATTTATTTCCTTTGCTACCTCCTGTTTTTGAACAATTTTAGTGTTTAATGTCCATTTATTAATATAAAAAATGATTTGTTTGGGGCTTAATAAATTTATGGAGAGACTGATTTTTGAATGGTCTGAAATAGATCTAGGGGAAATGGAATACCTTAACCTAAATGACCGAAAATGTTGAGATATTAAAAGGCATCTATCCTTGACCAGGTTTTATGGGAGGCTGAGAAGAAGGTAAATCTAGATATTGTTTTATCATGTTGAAAGTTGGTATAGGAATCAAATAGATCAAAGGAGTTTAATAATTCATCAAAGGCCATTGTAATACGATGGGATTGTCTGGTCTCTTTGTGGGACCTATCTTTATCTGGGTCTTATAGAGCATTCCAGTCACCCCCAGTAACATATAGATGATTTGGGTACTCAGCTAGAAGATGAAACATTTCATATATAATAGATTGTTGGTTGGAGCAGGGGCTGTAAATGTTAATAAAAAGTAAGAGGTTGTCTATATTATTGTACTTGCTAGTGAAGAGAGCCCATCTACCCTCTGTGTCTGTTTTTATGGATAGATTCTCCCCCTGGTAAGACCAATTTATTATAACTGCCACCCCTCTGGATGAAGAGTTCTAGCCTGCCGCTATTATCTGTTTGATCCATTTGCTTTTCCTTTCCCCATCCCAATGTTGTGTGGTCATGTGAGTATCTTGAAGAAAGGTTATCATTGATTTATTTTGATATGTGATGTACATGACAAGACTTATTTTAGCTTTATCTGAGATGCCCTTAACATTCCACAAGTCTAGAGTTATCATTTCAAGAAGTTAAAATTATAATCATAGTTTAATGATAATGAAGTAAAGTACATGACTAAAGATATACCTGAGTTCTGTTGGCTATTTGTGGTAAGTAATACATTCTGTATAGTGACTTCTATTCTCCTACCACCCTTAGGCGTGCCTACCCACCCATCCCTCTGTAATGGTAAGCAAGTGTGAGATTAAAGCATATAAAGTCTTTGAGTTTGGTTTTGAATATACTGTTCATGAAATAGAGGGATGTTAAAAATGCCTATTATGTTCCAAACGTACACAAACATCTGTACTAACACCCACAGGGCAGCTTCCCCATTCAAAAAAATGTTAATCGAAAGATATGTATCTGACCATAACTAAAACAGTATTTATCTTATCAGCTTTTATAAGAAAGAGAATCTTAAGTATTGCTACTCAAAATAAAAGCACTAAAGGGTATTAACAGCAGTTAATCACTGGCTACATTCCATAATAGCTGTAACTAGCCTCAGGTTGCCAGCTGATTTAAATAGTATACAGGTCACCAAGTGGTTTTAGTAACAAAATAAGTAACTAGAGACTAACAACATGTAATATAACATTATTCCAACACTGCTATTGCTTAAAAGAAGAAGGCAGAACTGGTTATTTAGAGCCATCACTGCCTCTTAGTCAGGCTCAAATAAATGAACTCAGCCTTCTAGCACATGTTTTTCATGCATGCTATTTAATAACTGTCCTTTTATCTTACTCCCTCTTTATAGAATGGAGACTATTCAGAAGCAGTGCAAAAGTAGTTTAACTAGAGTAAACTACAACTAGAATTTGTAAAGATTCTCTATATCCTATCATTTGAAAGAGAGAACAAAATTCAGTACTAAAGCAGTTTCCCCCCCAATAGTTAGCATATTGTTAAGGATCTTTATGAGAAGAGGACACTAGCTTTAATAACAATTATATATGCCACTGTGTCGTATGAAAAATAACATTAAATTCCACTACAAACTCTGTGGTGTCTGTCAATTAGATTTAAACTGTGACATGTGATTGTTTATATTATTTACCTCATTTACTAGATCAGCTAGCATTCTTAAATAAGTACCAGACTAAAATGACATACTTATCAGACAGAGATGTAAATAATGTCTCCAGATCTTGTCTAAGCTAACTGTATTAACTTTACATACTTTATGCATAAATGTACCAATTAGATGTCAATCAGCTTACAAATAGCCATTTAAGTCCAGCTGCTGCCAGTAGCAAGCCATCTGAGGTCGTTTCTAGATGAAAGGAGGAATTATCTTCTTATAACTAAGTCCAAAACAAGTTCCTTTACTTTTAAAGCATTTTCAGCCATTTTTTTCTGTTCCCAGTAATGCATTGCGGCTCCCAGAAGGCTGCAGATGAGCTATTGAGTTGAAAGGTGAAAGGTTACTGCTATCCCTTGCATTCCAGTGGAATTGTGGGTAATAGACCATTGCAACACTAACGGACCTCTCAGCCTGTATAGAAAATACCAGAAAAAAATGGATTTTACTTTTTACCTTAAAAAAAGAGCCAAGGTAAGCAGGATTTGGGCTTAAAATGAAGAAAATGCCAGTCGGATGTCTCAGAAGAGTTCAGTTAGGATTTTTCATGCTGGATTTACTTTAAATGGATGAAGGAAAAGGGATTTTGCCTCTTCAGATGTCTCAATGGTCATTTTCATTTTTGTGATAGAAAGTTAATGTGGCAGGATACTTCATTTGGAAGCGTATGTTGTTTTCTATCAGGTAAGACCAGTATTTACTCAGTTTTTTCTGGTTTTGTTTGATTTCAAGAGGAAGGTCTTGGCTTATGGTGACTTTATGCCCACTCCAAGTAAAGTTTTTTTTTTGGTTTTGTAAGCAGAGAGAATTGCTTGAACATGTGCTGAGTTTAGGATCCTAGCTTAGATCTGTCTTGGATAATCTGCAGTTTGTGAGTGTCTTATGGATCTGTATGCTCTTTCTATAGTCAAATCATCCAGAAGGTCTTTATTGTTTAACAGTGTACTTAGTACATCTTTAATTATTGTGGTAAGATGAGAGCTTTCAACAGTTTCTGGAATACCTCTGATAATGATGTTCTATAGTGTCAACACCAAAATCACAGAGCGCCAGTGAAATTAACGCTTTTATTCACCAAGAAAAAATAAATAACATGCATTTTCATCCTACATACAGGACTTCATCAGACAACCATTTTTGACTCAAAAAGCCATTTAAATAATCTCTAAGTCACCTGTTTAATTGTTAATCCAATGAAATACATCTCCTTCAGTTTAAACTAACAAATCTCCCTTTACCTCTCATAAATATTAATGCCTACTCTCTGAAAGTGTCTTGTGCTAAACTTGATCATTCCACATCATTTATTTATATAAATAATTTGAATTAAAATACATATAATAAACATTCATGAATAATTTACTAATAAATTACTATAAAACATCTCATTAAAAATATCTTAAATAAATTAGTTTAAAAACTCAGGTATGTGAAGACTATATATTTGTTTCCTGTGTGTGTGTATCAATAAAGATTTCCTTAAACCTATGTTTCATGTATATTCTACCCCATCTGGTGTTCATTTTACAAAATTACATGTTTGAGTTTTTCAAATGTTATTAGCCTTTAATTTCAACAGAGAAGAAATTGATATAAAGTCATTCATTCCTGGTTTATTTCCTGCATCGAGGTTGACCTGCCACCAAAGCTATCTACTTTCTAATATTTCTTCCCACAGGCCACCTCTAATGTCTGGTTTAACTTGATCCAGAACAAAAAATTCATATTTAAATTTAGTGCAGGAAATAGAATGCCTATACAATGCATTTGTGTTTTTCTTTTTTGTGATGTCATAAGAATGTTCAGATATCCTTCTTTTCAGTTGTCTTTCTGTCTTCCCTACATAAAAAGACTGACAGGACTGACAGATAACAAGATACACGACCCCTCTACTATCACAATTAAAAAAACCTTTACTGCCTAACTATCTCATTCTGCTTTCAATATATACTTCTCCCTTGTTTATAATGTACGAACATTGGTGGCACCTGCCACACTTGTATGTTCCTACTTTATTTCTATTCCCTTTATTTTTACTATGTCCATTCCTTTCCATCAAATTTTTTAGGCTACAAGAGTTTCTATAAACTACTTTTGGTTCCATTTTAGTAATCTCTTCCATATCCGTTAAAGCGGAGAATTTATTCCATTCCCTGTTTAAAAATTCCTTTACTTTCCTATTGGAAGCATTGTATTCTACTACTAAACTTCTTTTGTATGTTTGTTGACCTATTTTGTTCTTGTTAACATCATTTTGATTCTCATTGTTAATCCCTCTCCCCAAGAGTAGGCATTAATATTTATGAGAGGTAAAGGGAGATTTGTTAGTTTAAACTGAAGGAGATGTATTTCATTGGATTAACAATTAAACAGGTGACTTAGAGATTATTTAAATGGCTTTTTGAGTCAAAAATGGTTGTCTGATGAAGTCCTGTATGTAGGATGAAAACGCATGTATTTATTTTTTCTTGGTGAATAAAAGCGTTAATTTCACTGGCGCTCTGTGATTTTGGTGTTGACACTATAGAGGAGAAGACCGTGGTCCAAGGCGTTCTTTTTGTTTGTTTATTGGAGTTTTAGAACTGCCGTTCTGCTGAATTATTTGGTTTATGTGAAAGTGGACTATTGGCGTCTTTCTCTATATTAACTTGTTGTAAAAAATGAGTGGCGAAGGCCAGGAGGAAGCTGGACAGTCTAGGAGGCTTATCGGTCAGCTCACTGAGCTGATAGATCTGCTTACGCCTCTCTGTGTCAGCCTTGTGGCTAACAGGAAGTGTGTGATGGAGGAAGCAGATGGGGTTGACGAAAGAGAGCAACCGAAAGGGAAGAGAAAAAGGGAGCTGATTGGTAACCGTTATGGGACCGGCGACCTGGAAGAGACCAATATTACTAACTTTAATCCAGCAGTCACACCGAGGATTTTGGGTGAGGAAGTGAATGTAATGGAGAGAAGAAGTGGTTCTTTTAATGAACTTGGGGCCAAACCCAAAACGAGCTTTTTGTAGCATGAAGGTACTGTTTCAAGTAATACAAAAAGTAAAACTACTGAGGAATGGTTGAAAAAAGACTTTTTATTTAACAATGTTTCTGGTGAGAAACAAAATGACTTTAGTGTTAAAGATGGTAATTCATACAGAGTGAAAATGGACAAAATGTATGATTACATGATGAAATATAGGGTTTTTAGTATAGAAAATGCCTACCTAAGAGAGTGTTTGAAAAGGGAAATTGTTCCTAAAGGTTTGAGGGTGGTTAAATACCCTAACAATGTTACTGTGGGGTCCCACTTCCACAAATGTTTGTTGAAAATATTTAACAATTGTGGGCTTGAAATATTGAAAGCAATAATTGAAGAAAATGAAAGTAAGCAAAGTGAATTACAGAATGAAATTGAAGAATTAGACAAAAGTATAAAGTCTGATTTAATCTTTAATATAAAGGAAGAAAGGGATAGATTTTATAACATTAGAAGGGACATTGACACTAAATGTGAGAACATTACACAACGAAAGATGGGGAAGTTAAGAAGGGACATTATTGAATATAAGAATGACCTTTGTTACCCCAAGCCCATAGAAAAAAGGTACAATACAAAAGGTTTTATGAGGAAAAACAATAAATATTTTTCTAAAAAACAAGAAGGGTATGTGAATAGGAACAATTTTGAATGGGAAACAGAGACATATGATCAAGAATTCCCCCCGTTGGTGGGAAGAAGAGTTTATGAAACTGACTATCAAGAAAGGGGAGAAAATTTTCAGCAACGGGGGGGAGAAGGGGGAGGGGAAGATTTTAACAGACATTACCCCCCCTTCAGAGAACCTGACTCCCATTAGAAGCATAGAAAATAAAGCAATAAATAGGGACAACACTAAATATACTTATAATGAATTTAGCATTTACAATTTTGGGAATATAAATCTGACTATACCACACTTTACTTTATTGAGTAAGGGGTTGAAGTTTATTCCCATGGTAAAAGGTGACTCCACAAGAACCATCCTAGATATAAAGCTATTTACAAGAAAAATCAATTTAGAAGTAATGGCTTTAAGGGCAGGAATGGAAAAACAAGGAATGAAAGGAGATGGACTAACTAGAAAATCGACATATAATCCCCCCCTTTTACCTCAAATAAAAAAAATTGAGAATATTTTAGTAGAAGGGGTGAGGAGCAAAAGTAATAAAGTATGGTGTAATGAAAATTTAACTGTAGAAGAAAAGGTAGTCCTAAAAGAATTAAGTGGTGATGCCACAGTCAGGGTCATGAAACCTGACAAGGGAGGGGGAATTGTCATTATGGATAAATTGATATATGATGGAAAGATGAACTAATTTTGAGGAATGAGAACATCTATACTATAGTATCCCTGAATGAGGTAAATGTAGCATACAAAGAATAGATAACTTGTTAGAAGATTTACTCACTGAGGAAGTAATAGACATGAAAATTTTCAAGTATTTAGAAGTGAATAAACCCAGAATAGCTACAATATTCGGGATACCTAAAATCCATAAAACAAGGATGACCCCCTAAGGCCAATAGTTTCGCAGGTGGCTCTAAAACTGAAGCAATGGCTAAATTTGTTGACTACAAGTGTAAACACATTTGGGTCAACAATGAAATTATACTAAAGGACTCCTGGGACTTTTGAGCCTATTAAAGCCTGAACATTATAGGAGGATATGTTATTCGTGACAATTGATGTCATTGAATTTATTTAGTTGCATCCCCTACCAGGAAGGGATAGAAATGTTCAAGAGAGCATTTTTGAAGACAAAAATTAAAACAAAAGGACAAAATAGCTTGTGTAGCACTTATGGATTATGTGTTGAAATTCAATTTTATTATGTTCCAAGGGGAGTATTATCAACAAAAATCTGAGTGGCTATGGGGCATGTGCCCCCACGTATGCCAACATTGTTTTATTTAAATGGGAAGAAAAATATATAGTTAACAGTGAATATAAACAATATTGGTTAACATACCACAGATTTTTGGACGATATAGTGTTACTTTGGACAGGGGGGCTTGACAAATTTTTAGAATTTTTTGAATATATCAGTGGAACTACTAACTTCTTGAGATTTACATACTCTACTAGTTTAGAAACACTAAAATATTTAGATATAGAGTTATACAAAAGAGAAGGAAAATATGAAATTAAAGTGCATAGAAAGGAGACGTATGTCAATTCTTATTTGCACTACGACAGTGCCCACCCCCTGCATAGTAATAAGAACATTGTCAAGGGGCAATTTGTCAGGGGGTCTAGAATGACCAGTTGGGACTACGATTTCGAAGTAGAGTGTAAAGTCCTAGAAAAAATGTTCTTGGAACGTAGTTATCCTGCAGAATTTATTAGTAAAATAAGGAATGAAGTGGAAAAAGGAAGGCAGGAGAGATTTAAGCCAATTTTGGGGAGAGGGATTAACAATGAGAATCAAAATGATGTTAACAAGAACAAAATAGGTCAACAAACATACAAAAGAAGTTTAGTAGTAGAATACAACGCTTCCAATAGGAAAGTAAAGGAATTTTAAACAGGGAATGGAATAAATTCTCCACTTTAACGGATATGGAAGAGATTACTAAAATGGAACCAAAAGTAGTTTATAGAAACTCTTGTAACCTAAAAAATTTGATGGAAAGGAATGGACATAGTAAAAATAAAGGGAATAGAAATAAAGTAGGAACATACAAGTGTGGCAGGTGCCACCAATGTTCGTACATTATAAACAGGGGAGAAGTATATATTGAAAGCAGAATGAGATGGTTAGGCAGTAAAGGTTTTTTTAATTGTGATAGTAGAGGGGTCGTGTATCTTGTTATCTGTCAGTCTTTTTATGTAGGGAAGACAGAAAGACAACTGAAAAGAAGGATATACGAACATTCTTATGACATCACAAAAAAGAAAAACACAAATGCATTGTATAGGCATTCTATTTCCTGCACTAAATTTAAATATGAATTTTTTGTTCTGGATCAAGTTAAACCAGACATTAGAGGTGGCCTGTGGGAAGAAATATTAGAAAGTAGGGAGCTTTGGTGGCAGGTCAACCTCGATGCAGGAAATAAACCAGGAATGAATGACTTTATATCAATTTCTTCTCTGTTGAAATTAAAGGCTAATAACATTTGAAAAACTCAGACATGTAATTTTGTAAAATGAACACCAGATGGGGTAGAATATACATGAAACATAGGTTTAAGGAAATCTTTATTGATACACACACACAGGAAACAAATATATAGTCTTCACATACCTGAGTTTTTAAACTAATTTATTTAAGATATTTTAATGAGATGTTTTATAGTAATTTATTAGTAAATTATTCATGAATGTTTATTATATGTATTTTAATTCAAATTATTTATATAAATAAATGATGTGGAATGATCAAGTTTAGCACAAGACACTTTCAGAGAGTAGGCATTAATATTTATGAGAGGTAAAGGGAGATTTGTTAGTTTAAACTGAAGGAGATGTATTTCATTGGATTAACAATTAAACAGGTGACTTAGAGATTATTTAAATGGCTTTTTGAGTCAAAAATGGTTGTCTGATGAAGTCCTGTATGTAGGATGAAAATGCATGTATTTATTTTTTCTTGGTGAATAAAAGCGTTAATTTCACTGGCGCTCTGTGATTTTGGTGTTGACACTATAGAGGAGAAGACCGTGGTCCAAGGCGTTCTTTTTGTTTGTTTATTGGAGTTTTAGAACTGCCGTTCTGCTGAATTTTCTGATAATGATGTTGTTACGCCTGTTTCTAGCTTCCAAATCCAGCACTTTTTGTTGTAGTTCTTTAATATTTTTCCATCAGTCTGCAGACTCTTTTTAAGATCCTTTATTTTCACTTCATTTTCCATGGATTTTGCCTCATTCTGTTCCAGTCTGAGCATAATTTGATCTATGCTAGAACTGAAAGTAGATAGTTTGTGTGAAAATCCTTGTACTTCTGCCTGAAGTGGCTGTAAAGCAGTTTTAAGATCTTCAAGTGTTATTGTTTGTTCTTGCTTTGATATGAGGGCTAGTTTAGTAGATTCTGTCTGAGACTTGTTTGTTTTCTGTCTTTTGGATGAGATATCTTTTTCTGGAGTGACTATATTAGACAGCTTAGACTTGGATGTCAGACTTTCCATGTGCTCTGGTTGATTATCCATCTTAATTTTCGATTTTGGGAGCTATTTGGAAGAGCTGGTATAGAAGACAGAAGATGAAAAATGTTCGATGTAACTTTAAGTTGAGACAATCTTTTTTTTTCTTTTCTTCTTCCCCTTAGGCCTGTATGCCTGCAAGAAACCACACCATGCGGTTCAGGAATCTGCTTCTAGTAAGTATTAATTTTCCAAAAGAAGAGATTTCTGATGTAAAATAAAGCTTGTATAGGTATGTATTCTTCTTGTTGCCTTAATTTCTGTTGAAAATTTGAGTTTTTTCCCTGGGATGTGCAGGCAGGAGGTCAGATATTAATTCCCCTGGACGCTAGTGGCAGGGGTGTGCTGTTATAACTTGTCTGATTGAAGACTGCTGGAACAGGGCTCAGTTCTGAGCTTTTTTACTGGTTAATTGGGTAAATTGTTTAAATCAGTTTGCTCGTTCTCTATTGTTATATAAAAAATTGCACTTTATTCATCTGCTTTTACTGTATTTCTGTTTCTTCCTACTTTATTGCATTTATTCTGCTGCATTTATTACTGCTTGTTAGTAGCCTAATTAAATTGTAAGTGTTATTCTAAGCCTTTGGTTGAAGCACTTGGGCTTCAGACCAGTTGTTTTACATTAAGAAGGTTTGTGGTCTGCACTGTTGTGGCAGGACAGGTAGCTTACATCCTTCTAAGTTGGGAGCTGCTCATTGAAGGCTTAGTGTTTGTAATTCTAAGAGTGTATTAGTTCTGGTTTAAGCACTTGGGCTTCGGGCCAGTTATTTTAAATTAAGAAGGTGTGTTCTGCACTTTTGTGGGAGGAGAGGGTAGATTCTGCCCTTCTCAGCTGGGAGTTTCTGGTTAAAGGCTTATTGTGCCTGCTTATTTGAACTGTTTCTTTCTGAAATTGCTACGCATTGTTTGCTGCAGCATAGACTAAATTTAGACCTGCTGAATCTAGCTTTGTTTGTATAACTTGAGTACTAATCCAGACCATCTTTTTTTGGAGAAGGTTCCCCTGCACCCTAGCGGCGGGAGTGTGCAGTTAGAACTTGTCTGATCGAAGACTGCTGGAACGGGGCTCAATTTTTAGTTTTTCACTGGTTAATTTGTTTAAATCAGTTTGCTCATTTGCTACTATTATATTAAAAAAAATACACTTTATGCATCGCCGCTTAGCTAGTGTTAAACTATTTCTAGTGCCATAAAGTCTGCTCTTCAAATTTTCCCTTAGAACTATCCAGTTTTTTTAGTTTTAGCAGTCAAATCTGTTTCTTTGAGCTCAGCACTTGTTCAGAACTCATTGTAAGCACTAAATAAGCTACAAATTACTACAGCACTCAACTTTCCTCACTTGTTTAGAGGAAAACAGTTTTTAGTACTTAATAAATAAGCACCTATCCAGGCATGTCTAAGGGTGAGCTCCCGGTGTTTTTTCCTGTCTACCTGATGAATCTGGGCATCTTGGTGCAATGCAGCAATTGCCTCATGTACACAGACAACCCTCTCCTCCTACCACCCAACACTACAAACTGTGAGAGATGCACTTATATAGCCAAACTGGAAGCAAAGCTCTCTTCACCCAAGACTGGACTAAACAGTCAAGAGGAGAAGGTAAACACTTGTACCACACCACACTCATCACATAGTCCCTCAAAACCTACACCACCAAAACACACACATAGCAACACAAAACACACACCTACAATCGCGAAGGCTCTCAATAAAAATCTGCTCATGCAACAGAGACCTCCAAATCAGAAACGCATGCAACCTCCACCTCCCAACACAACTCAAATGATCAAATGACACATAGCCCACAAACTCAGTGTGCCACTCAACCACAGCCCATAAGGCATAACAACGTACCCAACACTCTAGTCATAGATGACTCTATAGTCAGGCACACTGATGTTCCACTCACCACGCTAAACAAGGAGAAAGTTACTGTCAGCTGTCTGTTGGGTGCCAGGATCTGCCACATAATGCACGCACTCAGGTCATTCCACAACAAGTACAAATATGACTCTGTCATTGTCCATGTTGGTGTGAATGACCTGAGATGTACCCCCCTGGACTACATGAAAAGATACATAGAGGAGCTCTCCGATCTTGTAGGCCAGGCAGGCATGACCCTAGCCCTGAGTAGCATCCTGCCATCCCCCAGAAGGATACCACAGTACAAGGATAAAATGATTGACTTCAACAATTGTCTAAGCTTCTGGTATCATTCTAAGGGGATCCAGTATCTGTCTGCCTGGGATGACATGATCGACAGACCAAGATGCTTTGCCAGAGATGGCCTGCACCTGTTGCCCTTGGGATTCCGGATACTGGCTAAGGCCCTTGTGACCCCTATAGTGCCTTATTTAGGCAGGGTTCAAATGACAAATTCACCACCATAACAGGTACAAGCAAGAAAAATCTGAGGGTAACTGCACTCAATGCTAGAAGTCTAAACCTCAAAATGCCTTCACTCGAGGCACTCCTTAAGATGGAGAACATCTGAAAAATTATATGTTGCCTATGGTGCTGCTTACTGTGATGGATTTGAAGTCTTCTTAAGACACTCAGTCTTGCTGGCTGGATTCTGCTAAAATCAAAGTCTGGTTATATTTGCATTCACAGTCTGTTGCATACAGAAACTTGTAGAATATACACTGATGAGAGAATATACTTTGCAGCATCAACTTAGGGCAGTAACAAATAACTTCTTATAATAAACCAAACGGACTAACGTTGCAGCCTAAAGTACTGTTCCACTTTACTTCTCATATAGTACAGATGATGTGAGAGATATAACATTTACCTCAAGACAAATGTGTCTCTACCAATACCCCTAACATAACTGGATTCATACAGATCTTTATATACAATTTTAGTCATGCACATACATATACATTTCCTCTTGGTATTCTATTTTGGAGAATTGCTCATCCCGTAGAAACAATACTGTTGCAGATGCTGACACAAACTGCTGACTTAATAATATTATTTTTCAGCTTTTCTGACAGTGTGAACATCCTATTTTTTGTCTTTTGTATAAGAACATCTGTTCTTGTGCCAAGGAAACAGATTGTAACAGTGTCATAAACATGTCCTGTTGTTTAAGGAAACATATTGTGTCCATTATTTTTATATGCAGAAACATGTCCTGTTGTTTAAGGAATCGTATTGTGTCCATTATTTTTATATGCAGAAAAACATCTTTTTAAGGAAACAGATTGTCACAGTGTTCTTTAAAAGCAGATTTTGCATTTTTGCTCTTGCATACATCCTGTTTGTAAGGAAATAATGTCCATTCAGCAGATTCCATATTTTCCAAGCCATGGTCATTTAGTATGGATGCTAATCACATATTGCTAAACTCTATTTCTACATTTAAGCAAGCTTTATCTTATATCTTATTTATGTTGCATATTTGTAGCAAAGTTACTTTCAACCTTAGTGTATTGTTGAGCACACTCTAACAATTCCCTCTTTTTTATTTTAAACTAGGGAAATAAATTCAGCATTATTTGATAATACTTTTTTCATTATGACAACTAACAACAGTAACTTGACTACCTTTTGCTAAGCAGACTTTAATACATGTAAATAATATGCAACCAAGCATTACAATAACAATAAAAGAAATTAAAAATACAGTGATTTTTCCTGTCCATCCTGTAAATAGATTACTAAACCATTCACTCCAATCATCATTCCAGTTTTTTCTAGTATGTTGAGACACTTGTGCAATCACTTCTAAATGTGCTTTTACAGATTCTGTTTTGTCTGGAATAAATGCACAACATTGTTCTCCTATTAAAGCACATGTACCCCCTTGGGATGCTAATATGTAATCTAATGCCATCCGAGTTTGCAAAACCATAATTCGTATTGCTGTCATTTCGACAGTAATGTCAAGGACTGCATTGAAAGTGGCATTTGCCAATACCTCAACTAGTTTAGATAGTTTTCTCAGCTCCCAGATGGCTTTTGCAGCTCTGTACCAAGGGAAAATACCTGCTCCAGAGATTACATCATCTCCTAAATCCATATCTTTTAATTTAATATAATCAAGATTTTGATTATATATACGTGATGTATCTAAGGTGTCTACTGGATTTTCTGGACTTTCAATCACAGGTAATATATCCCTTTTCTTTTTTGCATTTCTAATGCTTCCTTTTGGTAACTCTTTTACATGATGCATTGCTGGTACCACTAATCCTATATAACAGGTGCCATCCCATCTCTTTGCTAACCATTTATAAGCATATTTACCACAGATGTAATATAACCCATCTGATAGACCAACACTGCTATTTACCAGACTGCCATTTACTTTCCCCAAAGTAGGAGTTTTATCATGTACAACTGTAAAGTTTTTATCTGTTTTACTTTGCCAGCATGTAATATTGGTTTTACACTCATTTTTATCATTTTGTGAAAAATGAAATACTGCTGTGTCACTTAATATTAACTGACCCTTAATTGGTATTAAAATAGGAAAACCATGAGAAAATACTCCATGTACTGGTATGTGGTTGTGAAAATTTATCATTTCAATTCTTTGAATACAATTGCTATTACCTACTGGAACAGTTACATTTTGTTGAAAACATGTGATCCCCTGCACTATTGCAGATAACTGTACTCTTGCTTTACGTAATTGTACATTTATGACTTGATCTCCTGTTTCATTTATTAATACCCTCCAACTACTAAGAATTTAGTGGAATAGGTATTAGAGACATTACCCCTGTTATTTTTGGTATTAAACTACATACCCAACAATTAGAAACATTCATGCTTTTTGCATACCAACCTTGTCTTGCTAAAAAAGTGTTAAAAGATGGTGACCAATCTTGTTCATTTTTCCACATTTCTTTTCTCTCTCTCTTATGTAACTTTACAGTTTGATTAACAGGTTTTAAGCATAATTTAATACCAAGCAATACAATAATAGTTAGTATGATAGCTATTATCAATTAAAAAAAAAACATTCTTTAAATAGAAATTCCATTGTTGAATCATTTTGTCTTTGGTCATCCGAAACTGGATTTCCAAAAGGATGCACTTTAAACCATGTCAGTTTCATTATGGTTTTCTCTGTTGGAAACCTACAAGGGAATACATTTAATCAGATTTACATTGCTCACTATTTTTGATCATTCTTAGTTGATCTTTATGTACCAACATTGTTCTGTTTTTCTTTTTTCCTTTGATTTTGAACACTAATGGTCCAATTTGTTCCACTACTGCAAAAGGGCCTTGCCAATTGCTAGCCCATGGTCCTTCCGTTTGGAATGTTTTTACCAATACTTTAGTTCCACAGGGGAGGTTTTCTTCAGCTGGAAATATTGGCACCTTTTTCCATAGATGGAACGCTTGCTCCCTTTCATTATAGTCACATATACTAGTAAGTTGTTTTTGCCATTCCTGATGTTTGCTGATTTCTAGCATGGGCCTACCATTAGGTAAATCTGGGTCAAATGGTAATTGTATGGGCATTTTGCAGCCTGTCATTATTTTATATGGGGAAATACCTGTTTTGCTGTTTGGTGTCGCTCGAATACCCATTAAAATACCAGGCAGATGATATACCCATGTATTGCCCTTTTCCAAGCATGCCTTTTTTAGACGTTCTTTTAACGTCCAATTCATACATTCTACAATGCCATTAGATTGTGGATGGTATGGTACATGAAACCTTTGCTGTATGCCTAACAAATTACACATTTGTTTAATGAGATCACTAACAAACTGTGGGCCATTGTCTGACTCTATGACCCGTGGCCATCCCCAATGACAGAAAATATTTTTCCATAAGGCTTCTGCTGTTCATAGGTTCATAGGTTCATACTAGGCTATCTGCCCGAGGGCATTTACAAGCCTAGCCCATCGTTTTGTGGCTTACGCCACCCCTTTAGTATGGGGAACTATACCCATTATTTTGCTGTGCCTCTGTCGAGCAGTGACACTGAGGTTATCCCTGGGGTATATCTGTGATCTCCCATCCATTGGTCAAGATTTCTCTTGAACAAGGCCAGCAAGGTACTCTGCCTCACATGTACCGGGATTTTGTTCCACAGCATAGGGAGTCTTTGGGTGATTAATCTATCCCTCCAGCACGTCCTATTAATAGCCGTGTCAAGGTTTAAGTCTCCGCCTTGTGGCTCTGATGGATCTAGATTTTTTGAGGTGAAGCATATTCATCAAATCTGGGTTTGACATGGCCTTGTATGTTAGGCAAAGGTCACCTCTGAGCAAGCGTGTTTACTGAATAGAGCTGGAGTTCTTTCAGTCGGGCAGCATAGGACAGATTTTTGAGACCCTTTATCCTTTTGGTGAGGAACTTTGTGGCCTCTCCAGCTGCTGCAAGTGTCGGGTCAGATACATTCCAATGGGGCATTGTACTCAATCATTGGTCTGATGAGTGATGAGTAAAGGGAGACTATGACCTCCCTTGATCTAGATGAGAATCCCTTCATGATAAGGTGGGCAATGTAGAAGGTCTTCCTAACTACTTTAGCTACATGGGTGTCGTATGACAGACTACTATCACCCTGGGTCCCCAGGTCCCTGATAACTTCTTCTGTGCTCAGCGGATTGCCACCTATTTGGTATCTAGGGTAACCTTGTTTTTCCGAAGGGTATGACTATGCATTTTTGGCATTTAACTTTAGGCCGTGGCTCTGGCACCAGTTATCCGTTTCTGTGAGACCCTTCTGAAGGATATCTGTATCAGATGTGTTTTCTACTATGGCGCCCAGTTTGCAGTCATCTGCAAACTTTGTCAGCCATAACCCTCCTGTGTTTGCTTGTACTTCGGAAAAGTAGATGCCAAACAAGAGTGGGCCCAGGACTGCCTTTGCTGTCATGGTTTTGGTAGGAATTGCTTCTACCCATTTTGAAAAGACGTCCACTACTACTAGTAGATACCTGTAACCTCCCTTTGTTGTTGCTAATGGACCTGCATAATCTATTTGAACTGCATACCATGGCCCATCCGCTGGCTGTACTCGATGTAACTGAGGCCTTTTGCTTTTAGCATTTACCTGCAGACAGATTAAACATTCTTCTATAATCAGTTTGCAGGCCTTTTTTTAAATTTGGGTTCCAATACTTTTCTTTTACAACTGCCCATAACTTATCAGTTCCTATATGGCCCAGTATTTGGTGATTTAACTTGACCAACTGGCGTGCCAACTGAAATGGTACATATGGCAACTGTAACCCTTTGGAGGTGGTGCATGCATAGTACTCCTTTGGTGGTATACCTGCTAATCTGCATTGATCGGTTTCTTCTTTTAAGCCCTGTTGTTTTTGTATATTTACAAGGTCTTTTTCTATTGACTCTTTAACTCTTTTAAGATACTTCTACATTGGCATACTTATATTCTGGAAGTTCTTTTTCATTTTGTGCTGCTTGTTTTGCCAAAGTATCAGCTAACACATTTAACCTGTAAGTTTCACTGGTTGGCTTTTGATGTGCTTTTACTTTTAAGATGCCATACTGTCCTTGTTGTTTTGACATTGTTATAACTTTATATATGTCTTTTAATACTTCAGCATGCCATAATGGTTTACCTACACTATCCACAAATCCCCGTCTTACCCAGGTTTCCATATGCAGTCTTAAAGAATTTACTACGTAAGCACTATCTGAAAAAATGTTAATAGGATTGTAATACTTCAGCACATACAGTACTGCCTCCAGTTCAGCTCTTTGAGCTGACATATGCCCTGGTAACTTGATTAGTTCAGGAGAACCCAGCTGTGGATTCTCTGGAACTATGGCAAATCCTGTCCAGTATCTGCCTTGGTCCCAATATCGTGCTTCATCCACAAAGATGGATGGCTGAAAGTGATCAAAATCAGATGCTAAAAATTGCACATCAGGTGACATTATCTTTTCTAAACAGTTATGCTGTTTTCCTTTGTATCCCATGTTTTTGACAAATAGTATTTGTCCCCTGTCTGTATAGTAACAGTTTTCATTCCAAAAAGTGGCATCCATTTTGCAAAGACTGCCTGACTAATACTATCTGTAATTTGATTCATTTCAAAATTGTCTATCAGAGCTTTTACTGCTTGATGTGGTGTTTGTACTATAATGCTGGAAAATACGGTCAAATCTTCAGTTTGTTTAATACCCCAGTAAATGGCTAATAATTGCTGTATACATGGATGGTAGCCCAGTTCCACTGGAGTCATTTTCCTGCTAAAGAAAGTGACTGGGCGTAATGCTCTTTCCATTCTGTTGTCGCTACCATGTGACCATTCCTGTAGTAGTACCACAGACAGTGTTTTTTTTTCCTACTGCTGCTTGTAGCACAAACGGTAATCTTGGTGTGGGTGCTATTAATTCTGTAGCTTGTGCTAGTTTTATTTTTATTTGTGAAAATGCCTCCTCTTCATGAGATCCCCACTCTAAAAAGGTGGAGTTCTTTTGTTCCTGTAACATTTTGTATAGGGGAGCAGCCACGGCTGCATAATCCTCTTTAAATTCCCTATTGTAATTCATGATTCCCATGAATTTATGTAAGTCTGCTATAGACAGTGGCTTTTCCATTTGTAAAATGCCTTGTACACATATAGGGCAAGGAGACCTTCCTGTCAGTTTTATAATAGTACCTAGAAACTTAACTTTTTGTGTCATAAACTGAATTTTTTCACTTTTAACCTTAAACCCTGCTTGCTGTAGAGTATGAAAAACTCTCTTAAGAAGCCATACATGCTCCTCTACTGTTTCTGACTGAATTAAAATTTCATCAATGTAATGTATTACTGAATCATCCTTTTCCAAATGTTGTAGAATGGATCCTACTGTCTGATGAAAAATAACTGGACTGTTTTGAAACCCTTGTGGTAACCTTGTCATGACATATTGCTGGTTTTTAAATGTGAAGGCAAATCCTGGCCAATCTTTTTGCCTGAGTGGTACTGCAAAAAAGCCATTTGCTAAATCTATTACTGTAAACCACTTACTTTGTGGCTTAACATGTGCAGCCAACTCTGGGACTCCTGGAATCAAATGTGCTCTAGGAGTAGTATATTGATTAACCTTCCGTAAATCAATAACAAGACGATAACTACCATCTTTTTTCTTAACTGACCAGATTGGTGAATTTGTAGGACTGTTGCCCTTTTGTATAATCCCTTCTTTTTCCCATTCTGCAATACATTTTTCCATATGTTCTTCTGCTTCCCTAGGAATAGGATATTGTTTTTGAAAAGGTGGTATATAGTCCTGATCACTTCCTACCCCTACTGGGCTTTCTAGTTTCCCACAATCACTGGGACCCGTGAACCACAGATTTGGGAATTGCTGTTGTAAATGCTTCCATACATCCTCACTGTCTGTATTTACATAGCCTGTAGGCTTTTCAGGTTTGTCAGGTAGAAAGATTGCATAGCAACCTGTATTTTGCTCTTCCTCTCTTTGTTGTTTGTCTCCCATCCACAGAATTTCATTAGGTAAATCAATTACTATGCCCAAAGGCCCTAGACTGTCCATACCAATAATGGTATTTGAGCAAGATGGATGCATTAAAAATGCACCTTTCCATATATGTCCCTCTTGACTAAACTTTATGTCCACATTTTGGCTACTCACTGCATAGCATCCTGTGCCATTACATGCTGAAATGCAAACCTTTTTTATAGGATTTGCTGGTAACTGTCTGTTTGTGACAGATACTGCTGCTCCTGTGTCTATTAAGACATTTTTCCACAGTGACCCCTCTATCCAAATATCAATCAGTGGTCATCCATCTCAACCCTTTTTAAAGGTAGTCAGGAAAGCTACCAGAATGAAGGGGGCACATCCCTATTGTAAGGAAATCCACTCATCCTCTCCTTTATTATCAAATGCAATATGACACACCTCATGTTTTTGCTTGTCATCTTCCTCTGTGTCTGAATGATCTACATATTTAGGTTTTTCAATCTCTTTTTTTAACGGTTGCCTAGCTATTCCTTCTGCCTGTTCTATCAAATGTTTCAGATTTACAGGCAAAACTGTTTGAAAATCTACCAGGCATACTTCCCCTTTTCCTGTATATTGATGGCTCTTATAGCTGTCTTTACCAGTATTGCAAGGTTTTTGTGCATAATCCTGCTTTTCTGACTTTTCTTGTAAATTTGTTTGCTCTCTTTTTGGAAACACCTCCTGTTCTTCCTTCTTTTTGCACCAGGCTTTGTAATGATCACAATTTTGCTTAACATGTCCTATTTTTTTACAAAAGAAGTATGTTGGTGCCTTTTGCTCATTACCTGTGCTTGATCCTGGTACTACAGACATAGAGGCAGGAGCTGGTGGTGCTGACACAGCTCTTTCTGCTGGTGGTTGGTCACTCCACCTTTGCCTTTCCATGTTTTTTACCTCATCAATTACTTCACTATTATCTTCAAATGCAAAGATATGGTGTGAGTATAATGTCCCATCATCGGCCATAGTCTATCCCCTCATTAGTTTTTGTACCAAATCAGTGAGGGTATCAGAATTTTCTTCATAGATACATTTAATATCCCCTGGAGCCCCTTTGACTTGTTCTAAGAAGCAATGTATTAACTGTTTTTGGATGTCTGTTTTTCCCATGTCTCTGTCTGTTTTTTGATATATGATTTGAAATGCAAGTCTAAAATGTTCACTTTGTTCCATTAATTTATCTGTGATAGTAATTTTAAAATTATCTAATAATTTGGCTGTGAGAGGCTTCCCTTGTGTAAATGCCATTAAAATGGCTGTCATATGTCCTACTTTAGTGTTTAACTAATAATCATCTTTTTTTAATTGAATGAAAGTTTTAAAACATTTGGGAATGAAAATCCAGAAACATCTAAGTAATGCATCTGTCCATATACCAGATCCTGCTATATATGCCACCCATTCTACAAATGTAAGCATGTTATAAAATATGCATTTTTTATCATTCCACTGTGGTAAACTCTGTAATAATCTATACTGTGTATATAAATCTGTAGTGGTTCCCTGTCCCTGTTCTATAATTTGGACTGGTTTTATGTTTTTTTTAACTCTTCCTTAAGTTGGGATATCAAAATAGTATTTTGGAGGTTAGTCTCTGTTAATTCATCTAATTCTTCTTCCTTTTCCTTCAGACGCTGTTTAAGGTCTGTCATTTCTACCTGTAAGTGTTTAAGGGATATATGATACCTGTTATTGGATTCTGCTGTGTACTGCAGGGCTCCTATGCACTTCTGACAGAGATCTTGGATGTCATTTCTGAACATTTTAAACTCACTTTGTTTTTCTTTTAAAAATGTATTAAATTCTTCTGTCAATGTATCATAAGCTTTGTTTCTGTCTTCATCTGTATGTGTAGCCGTGGCATCATTCCATGCTTGTACATAATGTTTAAAGGGAGTTACAAGATCTACAGGGGACTCTGTCAATAACAGATTTGACTGCTGTTTGTAATTCAGAGAGTAATGTACTGACAGGACATAACTGCTTTACATCTGGATATAATGAAAACTGTGTACCCTTAATTAATTCTTTATCTGCACAGTCTATTTTTTTAGCAATATTATGCAAGACTTTTTTATGGCATATTACACACAATGCAGTTTCTCTTGAATCACACAATAAACATTTACTATGCTATACTTCATTTTTTTGTAGCAAATACCAATCAAATGTTACAATCCACTTAGATAATGCCTGTATGTCAACTTGCCCTAATAAGGTTTTACACTTACTAATGTGTTGTGTATACCAACATTGCAATTTACTCCATATTTTATCTGGTTGTTCTGTTACATTAAGAGTAAAACTTGGCTTACATTTGCTAGAATTCTGCCTGATAGCATCCATACTAAAAAAATGTGACACAGAAAGAAGTCTTACCAGTGAGCAAGAAAACAGGTGATCAGGCTGTTGTTGCAGATGGCTGGAAAGTTTTCAAAGTCACTCGAGAAGCTGGTGAAGCACAATAGGCAGTGGACTGCTGTGCTAGTAGATATCCACCTTTTCTTAGAGAAGTTATGGCACTGCGACTTGAACTTCAGTCTCACTCCGGATGTAGACATCTAAAAATCTTTACTACTGCAAGCTGCATAAACTGAAATACTTCTGTTTAGGATTTAGACATACGTACAAATGTTAGTTTCTGCAATTTGACTGAACTGACCCTCTGTAGGGCTTACCACTCCTTCTGTGTTTGAATGCAGGCTAGCTTGCCATTGAAAAATTATATGGTGCTGCTTACTGTGATGGATTTGAAGTCTTCTTAAGACACTCAGTCTTGCTGGCTGGATTCTGCTAAAATCAAAGTCTGGTTATATTTGCATTCACAGTCTGTTGCATACAGGAACTTGCAGAATATACACTGATGAGAGAATATACTTTGCAGCATCAACTTAGAGCAGTAACAACATTTTATAATAAACCAAACGGACTAACATTGCAGCTTAAAGTACTGTTCCACTTTACTTCTCATATAGTACAGCGTTGCAGGGCCACAGAAAGGTTTGTTATTATTAACACAAAAACACGAGGTTAAGCGCTTTCATCAAATAAATTAACACAAAAAAGCTGTGCTATTTCTGGTTAACTGGTTTACTTTGAGCACATCGTGCACCGTTTTGTGTGACTTCTCATATAGCACAGATGATGTGAGAGATATAACATTTACCTCGAGACAAATGTGTCTCTACCAATACCCCTAACATAACTGGATTCATACAGATCTTTATATACAATTTTAGTCATACACATACATATACATTTCCTCTTGGTATTCTATTTTGGAGAATTGCTCATCCTGTAGAAACAATATTGATTGTTGCAGATGCTGACACAAACTGCTGATTTAATAATATTATTTTTCAGCTTTTCTGACAGTGTGAACATCCTGTTTTTTGTCTTTTTTATAAGAACATCTGTTCTTGTGCCAAGGAAACAGATTGTAACAGTGTCATAAACATGTCCTGTTGTTTAAGGAAACATATTGCGTCCATTATTTTTATATGCAGAAACATGTCCTGTTGTTTAAGGAAACATATTGTGTCCATTATTTTTATATGCAGAAAAACATGTTTTTAAGGTAACAGATTGTCACAGTGTTCTTTAAAAGCAGATTTTGCGTTTTTGCTCTTGCATACATCCTGTTTGTAATGAAATAATGTCCATTCAGCAGATTCCTTATTTTCCAAGCCATGGTCATTTAGTATGGATGCTAATGACATATTGCTAAACTCTATTTCTACATTTAAGCAAGCTTTATCTTATACCTTATTTATGTTGCATATTTGTAGCAAAGTTACTTTCAACCTTAGTGTATTGTTGAACACACTCTAACAACATCGACATCTGTGCAGTGACAGAGAACTGGTTCAAGGCTCCAGAGATCACCCCTGCATTACCAGGTTATAATTCATACCATACCTTTTGGCCACCTAACCTGGACCGAAACAATAAAGGTGGAGGCATGTCCATATTCATTAATGATATCCACACCTCCAGGCTAGTTGCTCAGCATAATGCATCCGAGATTATCCAAGTGCAACTAATTCTGGTCAAGACCACAGTCCAGATTGTAACTTGCTACAGATCCCCACCATGCCCCAGGATTCCCACTCCTCATTTCTTGATACACTGGAAAATATTAGGGTACAACCCAACACCCTAATAATGACTGATTTCAACTACCCCACCATTAACTGATAAAACTACTCATGTACCAACTCTTTTGCTCAACATTTTCTGGAATTCATAAATTCCAATGCGTTGGATCAACTTATCCACACCCCCACCAGAGGCAGCAATATCCTAGACCTGGTCATTACCAACATGGGTGACTGGAGTTCCACACCAGAGGTCAATTCCTCGTTGGTCAGATCTGAACACAAGCTAATCAGCTTAGACATCCACATCCTGCCCCATTAGGGAAACCACCATAAAAAATTTCTCCAAAGCCAACGTCACGCTTCTTAAGACAGAAGTGGCAAACTTCAAGACACCCATGCAGATGGACAATAGAGGTACAACTGCTGAATCCTACACAAATGCACTTTATAAGCACTTACACAAGTGCATGGATCATGCTATTCCTAACAGAACCAAGATGCTATTCTCCAAAAAAGGAAGCCAATCCAGTGGTCCCCTGCCATAAACAAACTCTACAACATAAGAAAGAAACTGTTGCAAAAAAGAGTAAAATCCCATGACTTGAAGAACTTCATGGTTAGCCTCAGTAAGAAGCTGATATCCCTCCAAAGCTAGTTATGAAAACAAAATCGTCACTGATTCTAAAGACAACCACAAAGCATTTTATAGCTATGTCAAGAATCTCAATGGCAACACTCAGATCTGCTCTGAGTTACAGCACAATGGAACTAAACATACAGAATCAACTGATATTGCCAACATCCTGGCAGATAGGTTCAGTGCTAACTTTACCCCCCTCCACCCCCTAAAGGGCCCATCTCTATACCAGAAGAATGCAAAGTTCCTGTAATCACGGCTGCACAGGTAAAAACTACACTCTCCAAAGCCAAGAACACAACATCCATGGGACCTGACAACATCCCAGGCTGCGTTCTAAATGAACTACAGAATGAACTGAACTGGCACCCCATCTAAGCACCATATTCATTCATAGCCTCACCTCAGGCTTTGTGCCCACCGAATGGTGCACACTGATGGTTATCCCACTCTACAAAGGGGGAGCCACCACAGACCCTGGGAACTACTGCCCCATTAGCCTAACGAGCCTGGTCTGCAAGGCCATGGAACGTATCATTGTGGAACTTATAAACAAAGACACTGGTAATCTCCAAACTCTGGACCCCCACCCAGTTCGGGTTTGTAAAAGGCAGATCATGTCTCCTAAACCTGATTGACTTCTTTGAAGCAGTCACCAAAGCAATAGATGAGGGTAAGGTGATTCACACAGCCTATCTAGATCTCGCCAGGGCTTTTGACACCATCCCCCTCTCTGGAATTATAGATAAACTCACTAAACTAGGTATAAATCCCTATGTCACAAGATGGGTTACCAACTGGCTCACTGACAGAACCCACATTGTGAAAGTTGCAGACTCCAAATCCGACTGAACCAGTGAAAAGTGGAGTACCACATGGTTCAGTCCTGGGGCCTCTCCTGTTTGGTATCTACTTTTCTGAAGTACAGGCTAACACAGAAGTTCTTTGGCTAATGAAATTCACAGATGACTGCAAACTAGGAGCCATAATTGAAACTCCTAATGATGTGGACATCCTACAAAAGGGCCTCACTGAGACAGATGCCTGGAGTCAAAGCCATGGCCTCAAGCTCAATGACAAAAAGTGCATTGTCATCCCCTTTGGTAAAAACTCTGTACCCATGAGCTACCACATAGGTGGTTGTCTACTTAACACCGGTAGTGTGATAAGAGACCTTGGGACAAAGGTGGACAGTAGTCTCTCCTTTGATATTCACATCACCACAGTAGTCAGGAAATCCTTCTACGTGGCACACCTCATCACAAAAGGTTTCTCATCCAGGAAAAAAGAGGTCATTGTTCCCCCTCTACTCGTCACTCATTAGACCCATTACAGAGTACAACACCCCTTTTGGTATGTACCTCACAAGACATGTACAATAACTGGAAAGGCTGCAGAAATACCTCACAAAGAGGATTACCAGCCTCAAACAGATGCCTTATGCAGACCATCTCAAAACACTTCAGCTTTACTCTGTCGCATATCGTCTACTCAGAGGCGATCTCTGCCTAACATACAAAGCTATGTCAAACCCAGAGCTGTTGGATATGCACCACTTAAAGAAATCCCAATCCCTCCAAGCTACATGCTCTAGGGACCTAAACCTTGTCACCACAATAAACAGAACATGCTGAAGGGATAGATTCCTGTCCCAGAGACTTCCCATACTCTGGAACAAACTACCTATCTATATCAAACAAAGCTCCTCATTAGCACTCATCAAGAAAAATCTTGATGATTGGATGGGGAATAGGAAATTCACCCTGGGGATCACCTCTGTGGCTCTGTTCGACAGGGGCACAGGAAAATAATTTTCTTGGGTGGCGAAAACCAGGGCACCTTTATGGCTAGGCTTGTATAGGCCCTAGGGCCGATAGCCTAGTACCTACCTACGAACCTATGAACCTATGAAGAGATAAGGGAGCTGCACAGTTAGTGTATTCACAGGCTGTCCACCATTTTGGAATCTGCTCATCTCCCATATTACTTTCCACTACTCTGAGTATTCATTTATCCATCACCTTCTGCAGAATTTTCCTGCAGTGAGACAGGATTCTGATACCTCTGTGCTGTTCAGAGTTGTGAATGTCCCCCTTGTTGTTTTACACCAGTAGTAGTATGCTTATTCTTCAGTCCTCTGAGATATGCCTTTCTCTCCATACTGCTATAAGTACCCTCAGGAGCCATTTCTCCCCTATCTGATCCAATATTTTGACCTTATCTACTGTGACCTCATCTGAGCCTGTAGCTTTCCTTGACTTCATTTTCCTTACTGCTGTTCTTACTTTTTCTAGAGTGGATGCCTTTTCTTCTTTCATCATAGGCTGTGTCTGGGGAAGTACAGCTTCTGGGGTTTTCTTCATTCAGAAGCTGCTGACAGTACTCCTTCCATCTGCCTTTATGTCATGTGGAGTGATGAGCAGGTTGTTACTGTCATCCCTTATGAAGGGTGTCAGACTGTCTTCTTTATCTTTCTGTCTTTGACTTGCAACCTGCTAGAGTTTCTTTGTGCCATCTACTGAGTCACGTTCAAGAAACTGGCAGAGTGTCTATGATGCCTTGTTCTTTGCTACTACAACTCTCCTCTGAGCCTCTTTGTTAGACAACCAGTATTCCTTCTTAGCCTGCTCCATCTTTATCTCCCACTTTTTCCTGCACTCTTTCTTTCCTTTGATGACCTCCTGGACTTCTACATTCCACCACCAACTTTCCTTATGTACTTTGCTTCCATACCTGACTCGGCCACATATCTATTCTATAGTCCTTACACAAGCTGTTTTGATGTGCTGCCTTTCTTCTCCAACTCTACCTGTTTGTACTTCTTCCTGAGGTGCTAGAGCCCTGAGCAATTTAATGAAATCTTGTGCTTTCTCTTCAGTCAGCTACTCAGTTTTAGTTTTCTCTTACCTACCTGGTCCAACATTTTACCTTCTTTGTCACCAGGTGATGGGTTTGTATTGAGGACCGACCTGTTGTCAGCATGAGAAGCAGTTGAAATGGCAGCTGGGTCAGATCCAAGGTGAGAGAAAAGAAATGCACTAGCCTGAGATACCTCATACAAGGTTGTCAGCTTCTTTAGGGCCTGATGGCTGGGTATCAGGATAAGCAGAGGCAGCATTCAATACATCCTCTAGGGCTGGCAGTGTAGGAGGGATGGGAGAGGACTAAGGTATATCCATCTGTAACTTACATAATATCTCCTCAGTTCAGGGGAACACCTATTTTCACCTATAAAAATATCTCATTCATCCTGGCAATGATCTTCTTAAAAGAAAATGTATACTCAGGAGGATAATAATTAATATGTTCCTAACAATCACAGATGGGCTTCAGAATCTGCAGGAGAGGAAGCCTTATCTCTGTCAAAGAGGGACCCCTCTTTCCCACCATCCTTCCTTCAGAAAATACCATCAAATATAACTCTCCCTGCTATCACTAGGGAACAGGTCCATAATGCTCTCTCTAAGGCCAAGAATACTGCATCAATTGGCCTAGACAATATCCCAGAATGCCTTCTAAATAGCATGAAATATGACCTATCAAGCTGTCTAGAATTACTATTTAACTGTAGCCTCCAAACAGGCTCCATGCCTCATGAATGAAGAACAGCAATAGTCATACCACTGCACAAAGGTGGGCCATCTACAAACTCTGGAAACTATAGACCCATAAGTCTCATTAGGCTCATATGCAAAGCCATGGAAAGGGTTATCATGGTAATGATCAGTAATGATATAGTAAATCTCCAGACACTAGACCCAACACAGTCTGGTTTCATCAATGGCATGTCATGCCTACTAAACCTGGTGAACTTCTTTGTGAAAGTCACTAAAGCAATGGATCAGGGCAAAATGGTTCACACTACCTACTCTCACCTGGCCAAGGCATTTGACACAATACCCCACCTGGGCATTGTTGACAAACTCAAGAGGTTAGGTACAAACCCTTATGTCACCTCCTGGATAGTCTACTGGATCACAGACAGGACCCAGTAAGTTAGAACTGGGGAGTCCACCTCTACAAAGAGGCCAGTCACAAGTGGAGTCCCTCAGGGCATTTAATTCTCTGAAGTCAAAACCAATGTCAATGGCCTCTGGCAGACTAAACTTGCAGATGATTGCAAATTAGGAGCTGTCATTGAATCCCACACTGACACAGACATGCAGCTGGTGTCAGAGCCATGGACTAAAACTAAATGCCAAGAAATTCGTAATAGCATCCTTAAGGAAGTCATGAACCCCTGGTAACTATCATATTGACAACACACCCCTTAGAGATGACCCAGCAGTCAGGGACTTGGGGACACAGACAGACAATAATCTAGCCTTTGAACATCACATATCTACAGTAGTGAGGAAATCATTCTATGTTGCACAACTTATAAACAAAGGTATGGCATCTAGGTCCAAGGAGGTTACTGTTGCACTGTACTCAGCATTCATCAGACCTATCATTGAGTACAAAGGCCCTTTTGGTATTTATCTAACCAGGCATATCCAACAATTGGAACGTCCACACTAAAAGAAAACAGGGCGTAAGTAACATGTCCTATGCAGACTGCCTCAAGGCCCTATCCCTGTATTCTGTCTCTTACAGGCTGTTCAGGGGTGATCTATGCCTGGCATATAGAACATTGTTAGACCCACTCAGATGGACCTCCTGCATATCCACAAAACAAACAGCACCTGAATTACCTGTTCTAAAGACTTAAACCCTGCCTACGATATAAATAGGACCTGGTGGAGAGACAGGTATATATCCCAGAGACTACCCCATCTCTGGAACAGGCTCCCCATCCATGTGAAGCAGAGTTCCTTCCTAACCCAATTCAAGTGTAACTTGAACAATTGGATGGTGAACAGGAAATTCATCCCTGGTTTGGCATCTATTTCTCTAATGGACACAGGCAGCCTGTTAATGGTTCATCTCCCAGGCCTCTGCTTGTAAATGTTTCACCTCCTAAGCTCCTGCTTACACTTATCAAGGGTACCAGAACTTGTCAGAGATTTGGGATGCATGGCTAGGCTTAAAAAGGCCCTTGTGTTCATTAGCCTAGTAAACACCTTTGAACCTATGAACCAAAGCCAGAATCAGCAGCTCGTATTACAGGGGATACCCACCTGTAATTACTTCTGTGTACAAGGATTAATTGCCTGTAATGCCTGTCTAGCCAAAGTAAGGAACTCATCTTTTTAACAGTAATAACTTCATCAGAAGAACAGCTTTTAATTTTTTTTTGTTTTTTTCTTAACAGGGTTCCAGCAGAAGAGGGCCTACTCAATGGAGGGATGTCTGTCCGTTCTGATGGTCTCTTGATCTGGTTACCCCAAGAGGAATCTTTCAAAGTACCTCCAAAACCTAGAGAAGATTCTCCTTTCCCATGACACTTGAACAGCCCAACAAAATGTGGCTGACCCCAGGTTCATGTTGGCTGAAAAAACTTAAAAAGAGGAAGCCTGAGAGGTAAGTAATTAGCCTGAGGAGCAACCAAACAAAACGTAGTCTATAGCCGTATAGGTGTAAATGTATTTTTCATTTTCTAAAGTGAGTTTATATACAACATATGAACTAACAACTTTTTTAAATTAACATATATTCATAGGTTCATTGGACAATACTACACTATTGGCAAGGAGGCCCTTATAAGCTTAGCAAAGAATTTTTCCCATGTTCCCACAAAGTCAGCACCTGTTTCCCCTGCCCCGCAGGGACACAGGTGGGATCCCAGGGGTGTGTTTTCTGTTTACCATCCAGTCATCCAGGTTCCTCTTAAAGAGGGCTAGTGAATGCCCCTGCACTGGCCCAGTAATCAAGGAGCCTCAATCCTCACCACTAGTACCAGTGGGGGATGAGCACAATGGGAAGATGACAAGTACACACACAGCAAAGTGCAATTTTCCTTAAGAGTACACAGGGATCACAGTCAGTCTGGGGCTGGTTTCTCCCTCTTTCTCCAGATCTCCCCAATAAGACTCCCTACTGGCACAGCTATAGACTTCAGATCTCAGCTGAGTGGCCAAGCTAAGACCTCCAGCATCTTGTCTGTCCAACCAGTGCTTCGTGTCCCTGCCCAAGTAGCTGACACACACACACACACACACACACACACACACACACACACACACACACACACACACACACACACACACACACACACACTTGGGGAAGGCTGGCACAGGCTTACTAGCTATGACCCCTTCTGCCCAGACTATAAGGTAGTTCCAGCTGCCACCAGCCACTACTTATCAGCTACTTAAGATCCTTAAAAAAGTTTGTCTAATCCGACTATGTAATGCTACTATTAATCTCAAATGGTAGTCTGACCAAGAGTAAGGCCATTTAGGGGTAGCCTGTACAATGTCACCAAATACATATGCAAGTGCTCTCAGAGCTTAAATATGTCTCACAAATATCAGCCACAAAGATAGGTTTAAATATATTTAATAATAAATAATAAAGGGACAAGGCAATACTCAGTAAATAAACACAGTTACCTCTAAGTTCAAAATCACAGGAAATATCTAAAACAACATTGCAGGACAGTCTCAAATAAATAAAGAAAACATGTAAGCTATACTTCACTATATTCCTAAATGTATCTAAGAGAAATTACTCTACCCTATATACCCTATATAATCTACTACCACTAGGATATACTTTTTCCCTGAGGAACTTGGGGTACTCAGAGGCACCACAATATCCATAGCTACCCTCTGAAATGGCTCCTCATTCTAGGCAAAGGCATCAAAGGAGCTTTCACCTTGTTTCCTGCCTTGCCTACCTTCTGGCACTGCTTACAGGTCCTACAGTACCCTTTTATATCTCCAGAAATCCCACGCCAATAAAATGTCTGCATAATATGCCTCTTTGTACGCTTTATGCACATATGACCTGCAATGGGAATATCATGGGCTATGGCTAGAATTGCCAGATGGTAGGCTTTGGGCACTACTAACTGCTGTATTCTCTCACACTGTAACCATCCCTCAGGGGTCCACTCTCTATACAGTGACCCTTTGTCCCAGTATACAGATTCCCACTTCCCTTGAAAATCAGGTGCCTCACTAGCTACCTCCCTCAGGTCTTATAACATAGGGTCTGAGAGCTGAGCCTGTCTGACTCTCTCTTGGTAACCCTTCCCAGCTCCCCTTCAACAGGAAGTCTGGCATTCTCTGACAAAGGTGACTCACTGTCAGCCTGGGTACTACTACTCACCTCTGCCCTTGCAGTCACTCTGTCAAAGGGAACAACAGTACCCACAAGCAGCTGTGGCTCACCTTCAGTTTCACTGCTACAGAGTAGCTCCCTCCCTAAAGTAACCACCTCAACAGTCCTGGCTGCAAGTGTGTGGTCTGTCTGGGTCTCCCCAGGCTACCAGACTCACATGCTTGTCTCCAAGCCTGACTGCTTGTAACTGCATGCACAGATGGTACTGCATTATCAAAATCATTCCCTATCAGGACATCTGCAGGGATATCCTCAAACACTCATACCTCCTGGCTTCCATTTCCACCCTCCCAGTCAAGGTGAACCCTAGCCAAAGATATTTGGAATGGGGTCCCTCCTAAAGCTCTGACTGTAGTAGACTGCCCAAGCAAGTAGTGCTCCTCTTTAACCATTGCAAGCTTCACAATGGTTTGGTCAGAGGCTGTGTCTCTCTTAGCAATGGCCTCTTTCCCATTTACTAAGATAGGATATAACCTCCTATGGCAGTTTGGTACCCTTGTTGTCTTGAGACAACCTACTGCTGGCATTTTGTCATTCCCACTTACTGGCTCTCCCACCTTTTGTTCCCCACCTTGCCTCCATGGCCCCACTGGTTGCACTTAAAACATTTAACCCTTGGTCCTGGACATCTACCTGGACTAGTGGCTTCCCCTGCTACTGGCATACTCTGTTGAGGCAGTCTGAGCTGCCCACCATGAATTTCCTTAGACCCATGAGCAGCACTGGGTGTCCCTTTCCTGTACAGTGATGCCCTGCTTGCTAGGTATAGGTCTCCCTTCTTTCTCAACTCATCTGCAGTAGTGTATTGTCTATCAGCTAACCAGATTCTCATGTCCTCAGGCAAAGTGCTAAGGGCTTGTTCCCTCACCAAAAGGTCTGCCAGCCCTTCAAAATTGGTGACCTGACATCCACTCCCCCACCTATAAAAATAAGTACTTAGTTCAGCAATATATTCACACACAATTTTATTGGCCTTGCATCTATGCTCACGAAATTTTTTTCTATAACTTCAGGTATTAACTTAAAACATTCTAAAAGACAGTTCTTCACCATATTATAATTTAAGCAATCAGTATCAGACAATTAAGAAATAGCAGTTACAGCTTTACCATTGAGTAAGGGGGTCAGGAACCATACCCAGAGCCCTTGGTCAGCATTATATTGTTTACATACCCTTTCAAACATATGAATGAAGCTATCAAAACTATCTTGCTCTGTAAACTGGGATAGAAATGTACTGACCTTTGTTGCTTCTGGGGATCGGTTACTCCCTTCCCCATTACCTCCATGACTCTGGCAAAGAGTCAGCACCTCCTTTTCATGTTGGCTCTACCTCCAAACATCGCAGTTTTTCATTTTCCTCAGCCTCCAGATGTCTCAGTTTCTCATTTTTCTCAGCCTCTCGACATCTCAGTCTCTCTGCTGCTTCTATTTCCAAATGCTAGGCCTCCAGCTCAAGTCTCTTTAACTCCGGATGGATTTTTAAGTCCTCTGTGGAAAGGTTGAATTGTCTATTTTCTGAAAGTTGTTTATCACCAAGGCCAGTCTGATTGTCCTCCTGGTTGAATTCTGTGATGCAGCTATGACTAAAGCAGCAATCATGTCTGCTTTAGTCAGGTTGGCATGCAGCAGTCCTTTGGCCTGGCATATTTCAGCCAACTGGCTCCTTGTCATCTTGCCATACTCCTCTGCTGACATGTTTGCCTGCTCTTCCTGACTAACTAAGCTAACAAAAAAATAAAACAATTGTGATATGAAACTCTGAATGTTAACTGTATGGCTGATTGAGAGTACAAACTCCTTCCTTAGTGACCACTGTTCACAGGCTACAGGAATTCAATATCCACACCACTGCAAGCCAATTAATATGCGATGTGGCTATCCCACCACTGCCAAACAATTAAGATATGATGCCCTTGCACTGTCCCAGTAATCAAGGAGCCTCAATCCTCACCACTAGCACCAGTGGGGGACATACACATGGGAGGAAGACAAGTACACACACACAGTAAAGTGCAATTTCCCTTAAGAGTACACAGAGATCACAGTCAGTCTGGGGATGGTTTCTCCCTCTTTCTCCAGATCCCCAATAAGACTCACTACTGGCACAGCTATAGACTTCAGATCTTAGCTGAGTGGCCAAGCTAAGACCTCCAGCACCCTTTCTGTCCAACCAGTGCTTTGTGTCCCTGCCCAAGTAGCTGACACACACACACACACACACACACACACACACACACACACACACACACACACACACACACACACACTTTGATATCTGATTTAGTTACAAACACATACACACACAGACGCACACCACACACATCTGGGGAAGGTTGGCACAGGTTTATAGCTATGACCCCTTCTGCCCAGACTATAAGGTAGTTCCAGCTGCCAACAGCCACTACTTATCAGCTACTTATGGTCCTTAAAAAAGGGTGTCCAGCCCTACTGTGTAATGTTACTATTACTGCCAAATGGCATTCTGACCAAGAGCAAGGCTATTTAGGAGTGGCCTGTACAGTGTCACCAAATACGTATGCAAGTACTCTCAGAGCTTAAGTATGTCTCACAAATATCAGCCACAAAGATAGGTTTAAATATATTTAATAATAAACAAAAAAAGAACAAAACAATACCCAGTAAACAAACACAGTTACTTCAGAGTTCAAAATCACAGGAAATATCTAAAACAACATTGCAGGACAGTCTCAGATAAATAAAGAAAACATGTAAGCTATACTTCACTATATTCCTAACTGTATCTAAGAGAAAGTACTCTACCCTAAACTTACTTACAGCAAGGCAAGTGCAGATGGTAGTGATGAGTGGATGTTCTTGTTAGGTCAAAGACAAAATACAAAATGCTCAGTCTCTCTCTGAGAGAGTTCTTAAATCAAATATTACTACTGGGTTAGCTTGGATGCCATCAATTTTTGTCAGCTGACTTCAGTTTCTAAGCTAAACCCCTTTTGTCAGAAATTAACAGAATTTAACATCTCTGTGTGAAAAATACATATCTCTCAGATGTTTGCTCAAATCTGCAGAGCTGCTAGGATGTCATAAAACAATAAACACTTCTGCATCTCAAACCTAGCAATTACTTCTCTTCCAAGACAATACAAAAAAACTTCTAGCTCTAGACATTGTGTCTGCTACATTGAAACTGAAAGATAACTTTTATAGCACAATCATCATCTTCTTTCGGCTGTTCCCATTAGAGGTCGCCACAGTGGATCAACTGTTTCCATTTCTTCCTGTCCTCTGCATCTTGCTCTGTCACACCTCTCTCACCATATCCATAAACCTTATCTTAGGCCTTCCTCTTTTCCTGTTACCTGGTAGTTTCATCCTTAGCATCTTTTTCCCAATATACTCAGCATCCCTCCTCAGCACATGTCCAAACCAACGTAATCTTGCCTCTCTGGCTTTTTCTCCAAACCTTCCAACCTGGGCTGACCCTCTAATATACTTATTCCTAATCCTGTCCACCCTCGTCATGCCCAGTGCAAATCTTAACATCTTTAACTCTGCCACATCCACCTCAAACTCCTGCCTTTTTGTCAATGCCACTGTCTCCAACCCATGTAACATAGCTGGTCTCACTACCCTCTTGTAGACCTTCCCTTTCACTCTTACTGGTACTTGTCTGTCACACATCACCCCTGACATTCTTCTCCACCCACTCCATCCTACCTGTACTCTCTTCTTCACCTCTCTTCCACACTCACTGTTACTCTGAACTATTGATCCCAAGTATTTAAACTCATCCACCTTCGCCACCTCTACTCCTTGCATCCTCACCATTCCTCTATCCTCCCTCTCATTCACACACATATATTCTGTCTTAGTCCTGCTGACCTTCATTCCTCTTCTCTCTAGAGCATATCTCCATCTCTCTAGGGTCTCCTCCACTTGTTCCCTACTCTCACTACAGATCACAATGTCATCTGCAAACATCATAGTCCACGGGGACTCCTGTCTGATCTCATCTATCAACCTGTCCATCACCATTGCAAATAAGAAAGGGCTCAGAGCTGATCCTTGAAGTTACCCCATCTCCACCTTAAATGCATCCGTCACTCCCACCACAGACCTCACCGCTGTCACACTACCCTCGTACATATCCTGTAACACTCTAACATACTTCTCCGACACTTCCAACTTCCTCATACAAAACCACAACTCCTCTCTAGCAACTCTGTCATATGCTTTCTCTAAGTCTACAAAAACACAATGCAACTCCTTCTGACCTTCTCTGTACTTCTCCATCAACACTCTCAGAGCAAACATCGCATCTGTAGTGCTCTTTCCCGGCACAAAACCATACTGCTAATCACTAATCATCACGTCCCTTCTTAACCTAGCTTCCACTATTCTTTCCCATAACTTCATGCTGTGACTGATCAATTTAATCCCTCTGTAGTTACTACAGCTCTGCAGATCACCCTTATTCTTAAAAATTGGTACCAAAACACTTTTTCCCCATTCCTCAGGCATCCTCTCACTTTCCAAGATTTCATTAAACAGTCTGGTTAAAAACTCCACTGCCATTTCACCTAAACACCTCCATGCTTCCACAGATATGTCATCTGGACCAAAAGCCTTTCCATTCTTCATCCTCTTCAAAGCTATCCTTACTTTCTCCTTGCTAATCCACTGTATTTCATGATTCACTGTCCCCACATCATCCAACCTTCTCTCCCTCTCATTCTCTTCATTCATCAACCCCTCAAAGTACTCTTTCCATCTCGTCAACACACTCTCCTTGCTTGTGAGTATGTTTCCCTCATTATCCTTAATCATCTTAACCTGCTGCACATCTTTCCTAGCTCGGTCCCTCTGTCTAGCCAATTGGTACAGGTCCTTTTCTTTCTCCTTAGTGTCCAACCTTTCATACAACTCTTCATATGCCTTATCCTTAGCCTTCACCACCTCTCTCTTTGCCATGCACCTCATCTCCTTATACTCCTGTCTACTTTCTTCATCTCTCTGACAATCCCACTTCTTTGTCAACCTCTTTCTCTGTATACTCTCCTGTATTTCCTCATTCCACCACCATGTCTCCTTGTTGTCCTTCCTCTGTCCAGATGTCATACCAAGCACCTTTCTAGCTGTCTCCCTTACTAGCTCTGCTGTAGTTACCCAGCTATTTGGTAACTCTTCACTGTCACCCAGTGCCTGTCTTAACTCATCCCTGAACTCCATCTCACAATTACCCTTTTTCAATTTCCACCATTTGATCCTTGGTGCTGCCCTCACACTCCTCCTCCTCTTCTTAATCACCAACGTCATCCTACATACCACCATCCTATGCTGCCTAACTACACTTTCCCCAGTCACCACTTTACAGTCTCCAATCTCCTTTAAACTGGCCCTCCTACATAAGATATAATTCACCTGTGTGCATCTTCCTCCACTCTTTTATGTCACCCTATGCTCCTACCTCTTGTCATAAACATCACTCTATCCGACACTCCTTTCACCTCCAAAACACTCTTAGCATACTGTTTAGTCAGGATAACACCTATGCCATTTCGCCTCCCATCCACACCATGATAAAACAATTTGAACCCACCTCAGATACACCTAGCCTTACTCCCATTCCATCTGGTCTCTTGCACACACAATATATCAACCTTCCTTCTGTCCATCATATCAGTTAGCTCTCTCCCTATACCAGTCATACTTCCAACATTCAAAGTTCCGACCCTCACTACCACAGTCCTAGCCTTTCTCCTCTCTTCCTGCCTTCAGCCATGCCTTCTGCCTCTTCTCCTCCTTCGGCCAACAGTAGCCCTATTTCCGCCAGCACCCTGTTGGCTAACAGTACTGGTGGCAGTCGTTGTTAACCCAGGCCTCAACTGATCCGGTATGGAAATATTTACTGGTGTCCGCATGAATTTTTTGGTGAAGTTTTATGCCGGATGCCCTTCCTGATGCAACCCTCCCCATTTATCCAGGCTTGGGACCGGCACAAAAAAATGCACTGGCTTGTGCATCCCCAATGGCTTTTATAGCACAATCATAAAATAATTTAGTTCCAACTTATTTTCTTGAAGTTTTGCAAGTTAACCTTTTATGCCCCAGTTTCTACTGTTAAAACATATACAGTTACACAATTACAATAATTTATATACATTTCTATTCTAAGCCAGCAGGGCATGCTGTGGTTACATTTAACTCAGTACATAACATACAGTTCTGTATAAATCATATCAATATTCACAAATGACATAGAATTATTTACAAAATTCCAGATAGCTGTGTTGGCAGTATCTCCTTCTGTTACATTTCTATATAAATCATATTAATATTCACAAACGACATATAATTATTTACAAAATTCCAGCAAGCTGGGATGGCAGTATTTCCTTTGTGTCATGGAGGTACTCTGTTTGACATGGAGATGGAGTCTGTTTTTCAGATGGGGGAGTCTTTGGGACACAAATTTATCCCCACCAAAAGTTCTAATGTCACGGACCAGGTTGAGGCCTTGCATGCAGGTTGCGCAAGTGGAGTTTGACTTACAGATATGCAGCAACTCCATCATGGCTGGGTCTTAGTCAGCCTTGTATGCCAGACACAGGTCTCCTCTGAGCAGTCTGTACAAGACTGAGTAGAGGGACAGGGCTTTTAGCCTCTCTGTATAGGATAGGAGTTTGAGACCCTGGATTTTCCTGGTCAGGAACCTCTGTGATCTCTCCAGCTGCTGCATGTGCTTGGCAAGGTACATGCCAAAGGGGTCATTATACTTGATAATGGGTCTAATAAGAGAGAAGTAGATGGATCTTATGACCTCCTTGTTCCTGGATGAAATACCCTTACTTATGAGGTGGGCCATGTAGAAAGCCTTCTGTACAACAAAGGCAATGCGGCTGTCAAAAGTCAGGTTGCTATCAACCTGGGTGCCCAAGGCCCTCATGACTGATTGCATGCTTAGTATGTTGTTATTAATGTGATAATTAGTGGGGACGCCATTTTCCCCAAATGGGATATTGATACATTTCTTGGCATTCAGTTTGAGGCAATGCTTCTGGCACCAGTCATTAGTTTGAGTAAGGCCCTCCTGGAGGATGTTCACATCACCAGGGGAATTTAAAACAGCACCCAGCTTGCAGTCATCTGCAAACTTGGTCAGCCACAGACCATTGGTTTTGGCTTCCACCTCAGAAAAGTATATCCCAAACAGTAGAGGCCCCAAGACCAATCCTTGGGGTACACCACTCGTTATGGGTCAACTACTAGAGGTGACTTCCCCTATTCTGACTGAGTGGGTTCTATCAGTGAGCCAGTCAACTACCCATCTGGTAATATATGTGTTGCTGCCTAGCTGGGAGAGTTTATCTATTATGCCTGAGTGGGGAATAGTGTTGAAGACTTTGTCTAGGTCAAGGTAGGTGGTGTGCACCGTCTTCCCCACATCCATGACTTTGGTGACTGTTTCAAAGAAGTCGATCAAGTTTAACAGGCATGATCTCCCTTTGACAAAACCAAACTGTGTGGGTCAAGCATTTGGAGGTTGCCAATGTCCTTGTTTATTAGGTCCATGATAATGCATTCTGTGGCCTTGCAGATCAGGCTAGTTAGGCTGATGGGCTTATAATTGCCTGGGTCGATGGACACTCCAACTTTGTGTAGAGGAATGACAATGGCTGTCCTCCATTTGGCTGGGACAAAGCTGGTGCTCAGGCTTTGGTTGTATGGGGTGCCTAATGGTGCTGAGAGCACTTGCCTGAGTTCATGTAGGAGTCAGCCAGGGATGTTGTCGGGTCCCATGGAGGCTGCATTTTTTGCCTTTGAGAGGGCATTAAAGAACTGCACCCTGGTGATGAGTGGAGGGAGCAGGTGCTAAGGATGTCCTGGTTTACTGATGGGGGATAGAGGGGTGAAGTTTTCACTGAATTTGTCTGCCAGCAGGTTGGCTATATATAGCATAGATGATGTTTGTGAATGTGGTGTTCTTAACCACCAGTTCAGAGCAGATTTAGGTGTTACTTTTGAGATTGTGGACATATGTGAAGAAGGCATTGTGATTGTCCTTAGTGGATGTGGCCAATTTGGACTCATGTTTGACATATTTATTTATATTTATATAAGTATTTCTATTGTCACCTGCACTTTAAAATAACAAACAGTATTGACAATCATGATCCTCTGCATTATTTTTAAACACAAACTTTTAAATATAATTTGGTTCTGATGAAGTCATGAAAAATGAAAAGGCAGAAAGTGCTTGACCTTTGTTTAAATAAAATCTATATTTCATCTTTTAGGTGCGTATTGTGATTATCTTCATTCACTTGCCATTATTTGAGCCTTTGGTTTTGGTCTGAGGAAGAACCAATGGCCACTGCAGGTTTAACCACTGTCAGTTGAGGCACAAATTGAGTCTACATGAATGGTGAGGACTTCTTGGTAAGTGATTTTTACTTTCTAGATACTGCAGGAGAAGATCCAGTCAGACCACAGTAAGTGTCCGTGATGTAGCTAGGGAACTGCTTCTTGAACTAAATGTTGTAGGATCTGCCTGTAGCTGTAAATAATGTGTATATATATATATATATATATATATATATATATATATATATATATATGGGTCTACTTCATATGATCGAAACTTCATTTGACTGACATTCATTTGACCGAGACCATATAACCTAAAGTTCATAACACTGAAAACTCACTTGACTGAAACTCATAACACTGACACCTTACCATGCTAAATTTCAACATAGTAGTGGCAGTGTGTATAAAGTAAGTAAAAGCTATATGCCCTTTTTCCCAATGTAGTGTGATCCGGCAGTTTGTATATATAGTTAGGGTGTGTGTAGGGGGCACAGCTCCCACATTGGGGGTTGTGGGGGGGTGTAGCCCCCCCCCAAATAGTTTGGGTATATATTCTGTTCTGAAAAGAGTAATTTATTGGACTTGTAAGTATCCATGTCTATGGTTCAAAATATTTAAAATAGGTGAGGGGCTACGCCCCTCATAGGGAACAAATCCCATAGCTAGATCTCCAATCTCCTACAGCAGTATTATCCAAAACTGATTGTTATACAACATCTATTTACAATATTTCCATATTGTTGACTGGCCTCACAATTTTATCTAATATAAGAACTCTATACATCTTGCCATAAATAAATATTTTCATGCTTGTTCATTGTTCATTATGTAAATATTTTTCATGCATGCTCATTGTTCATTATGTTTAAAAATTGTAACGATTATTTATGTTTTTATCTGTTATGTTTGTACCAATACTGTACTGAAATGTGAAGCTTTTCTCCCCAGGCCTCTGCTGAAAAAGGACTGCCAGTCCAGATGGACTTTCCCGGTTACCAAATGTAAAATAAAATAAATAAAATAAATATGTGTGTGTGTGTGTGTGTGTGCGTGCGTGCGTGTGTGTGTGTGTGTGTGTGTGTGTGTGTGTGTGTGTGTGTGTGTGTGTCTGTGTATTTGCTTTTTTAGCATATTCTTGCATCTGTAAATATGTTTTGTTTATTTTTTATCATATCCTTATCTCTGTAAATATGTTTTATTTCTTTTGCGATCCTGTTCACCCAGACTGTGCCTGCAAATGGCCCATTGAGATCAGTGGACTACCCCAGACATAAATAAATAAAAAAAAATGAAGCACCAAACTCAGTAAGCGTAGCTAGAGCAAGTCAGTTGGAAGTTGCCACTAGGTGCTCACAAGCAACATATTTACACTCACAATACTTTCCCCACTCCCTTCATTTGGAAAAGCAAAAGTAGAACAAAACTTCTGTCAGTACTACTCAAGCACTGCACACACACACACACACACACACACACACACACACACACACACACACACACACACACACACACACACACACACACACACACACTCGGATAAAAATCAGTATGGTAGGTAGACTGTTACAAAGTGAGTCTACATATTACACTGACATATAAAATCCTGCTCGTTCTTCCATTAACTTTTCTGACCCACAAAATTCAAAGTTTACACATACAGTACCTAATTTCCCACACAATAAGCCACAAATACCTTAGAAGACAGTTCTAGCTAAAAATAGTAGCCCCTGACAGGAAATTTTCCTATACTGTGGAAATAACACCATGTTTCTTAAACGGGAAATACTGCTTTTAGTAAAAACTAAAACATATGTTATTTTTCTTTAAAGGGTAATAATTTGTAAGTGAAGGGGACTTATCTGCCAGAAACAAAGCTCTTAGCTGATTGTTCTTGTGAAGTCCGAGAAAAGCTTCTTTTTAAAAAGGCAAAAAAGTATTGAAGAAAGCTTCATTATTTCCCTCCTTGGGATTAGCAAATAAGCAGTCAGAGTGAAGGAGTAGGACATAGTCAGATGTTTTTGAAGCTGGTCTAAGCAGAAAACAACCCATATACCCTCAGGCTACTGTAGAAGTGGGAATGAAGAACATTTTGAGTTCAGTGATCTTGGATGAAGAAACAGGAGAGGATGCTCCTTTTCACTTTTCTCAAATATAACTTAGTATGTGCATTTGCAGTTTCAGCGCTGGACATAGTGAGTTGGGCTGGGTTTAATAGATGTGTTGCACTGTTCTGAATCTGCTGTGTCTTATTTAAATATCGAATCTGCTGAGTGCGAAATAATATTTTTTCTGCTATTTAATATGACCTTGACTTTATTGATAAGCTTCTTGTAGATAAGTATTAATAGCGGGACTGCATCTTAATGATATTTTCCATGCATGAGGTCATTACGTTTTATAAGATTTTATGTCTGGTGTCATCAGTTAACATACTGGTGAATAAAGCTTGAGCTCTCCAGCTTCAACTGCCCGAGGTTCAACTCACCGTCAGAGTTCCTCCACAGGAAATCACTTTCGATGAGATGAGCTGGAAGTGATTCCCTTTTGCGGGGATTTTTATTTTCTCCCTTTTTTGAGTAAGTGTGACCTTGGAGTTGGTATATATATATATATGTGTGTGTGTGTGTGTGTGTGTGTGTGTGTGTGTATGGGGAGTGTGGGGCTTGCCCCAATGCAAAAACACTTAAAAAATGTATTTTTTTAGCAAGATGTTTTCAGCAAATGTTGTTCAAGGATTCTGATCCTTGGTGCATTTGTTTTTGTCCAGTAACAGTAGAAGTATAGTAATTGAATGCAAAGTTCTAGTTTTGTTTCCCTCAGCTGTCCAAAACACTCATTAAATATTTATTAAAGTAGTATACTCTGGGTCTAATTTATTGATGTAAGTGATGTTATGAATGTAGCATAGTTTAAGTCATTTTTTTCTAAACATTGTATAAAGATGTTGTTTTTGATTTTATGGCATGACCAAATAATAAATAGGAACTGTGATGCAGTATAGCAAGATTCCTGTTACAGTGATATTAACTAGGAACAGAACAAGAACCCAGTCTACTATACTTTCATATTTAATTGCGTTATCATTTCTTGTGACAGAGTAGAGGAGTTGAGTTAATCTGTTAATGGCACACGTCCAGTTACAGGTCAGACTTCCAGACATGAGCAGCTCATTTTCAGCTTGGCATGGATTTGGTGAAGACTATGGGTGCATTCTATGCTAGCTTTAGAAATAAAACTGTGGTGCTGTCAGAACTTTATATGTTCTATTCTGTCTAAATATGCCATATCGACTTCAGAATCTTTATGGTGTAGCTTAAACCACTTTTGTGACATGGCTATTATATCCAATTTATACAGGCATATCCAGCTAGTGTTTAGCTAATTTTCTTGCATATATTGTTTACATTCATATTTGGTTGTGCTGAATATTCCCACACAACTGGAAGTCTTAATTAGTCTTATGCTGAATTATCAAGGCAAGTATTTTTTAACAGAAATACATTTATATATATATATATATATATATATATATATATATATATATATATATAAAATGTATATTTCATGTGGGCTTGATGTATTTCTGTAGCTGTTTGTATAGATCACATATGTTTGAGTTCAATGAAATGTACTTGCCATTTAATGTTTTTATTTATTTATCATTGTCTCCTCACAGCAAGAGGTTCTCCCATTCGATTCTCAGCTGGAGCGCCTTCTGTGTGGAGTCTGCATGTCCTCCCCGCAGTCGAGTAGCATTCAAAAGACATGCGTGAATGGGTGTGCCTTCATTGAAGGTTGGGTATCGAGCTGGCACCTTGGCACCGTAAAAATCTACTGCCAATCATTAGCAGATCGTAGTTCTGCTGTGGCGACCCCCAACTGGGAAAAGCCGAAAGAAAAACAACATTTATTTGTCTCATATTAATAGGGAGTCATTCTTATACTGTACATTATTAGAGGTTCTTCCCCTTCAACAACCTTCTGAGTGTAGTGATCTTCAGGAAGTAGTGTTTTAAGCATCTTAAAGAAGCAATTACCTGAAAAGTCACCCAACATAGAATTATCCGGTATAAATAACATATTTATGATGTCTTATTTTAGCAGCAACTAAAATATGCAAAGAAGGTACAGTGCAGGTATGAAAAAGTTCAAAGTCAGATAGAGTTTGTTAATCATCAGTGCAAGCAAGTATACACAACACAGGGAATTCTATGAAAAGCTGAGGCATTTAGATGAAGCCCCCAGTTTATCAGTCACTGCATTCCCCTATTCTCACTTGTGGTCATACGATTTGGGCAGGGACCTGAAAGGCTAAGGTCATTGTTAAAAGCAAAAGACATGAGTTTTATGTTTATTTTTCCTAGATTTGCTGAGCTCATGACAGAGTGAGGAGCTTGGTAATCCAGGAGGATCTCAGAGATGAGCCATTCATTTTTACATTGAGAGAAACCAGTTGAGGTAGTTTGGCCAACTAACAGTTTTGCCTTTGAATGTCTCCCACAAAAAGACGTGTAGCAGGTGTGACCCTCTAGGAGGAAGTTCCTCGGGTAGATGCAAGACACACTGAAGAAATGATAACACTCAGTTTGCCTAGTAATGTTATGTTATTTTTCAAGATAAGATGGGGCTGTTACTTGGAATAAGTAAGTAGGGTTTATCCTATTCTGTTTGCTAATACTACAATCCTCACTAGATCAAGTGACACAAAAAATGAATGGATGGATGGATGGATGGATGGATGGATGGATGGATGGATGGATGGTGGGAGGGAACTGCCATGAAACAGATTAAACATTTAACATTGATGAGGATAGGAACACATTGCAGTTATTAATTTAACTGCACCAGTTGCTCTGTACCTGTCTTGTAATTTTACAATGAAATGGGTTTCCTAGCAGATTATACAGAAAATATACAGAATGGATCAATATCTGTAATGAATGAGTATATAATTACAAATAAATGGATGAATATCTGGGTAATAATAATCAAGAGTGAAAGCATAAGTGATACCAGGATGATATTTACAGGTAATGGTAGTTCTGAAATCCAGTTTCAAAGCTGAAGTTAAAGTCCCTGGTCTTTTCATATCAGCTATGATCAGTCAAGCTATTCCAGAGTATAAAATAAGATATTATAAAGCAATGCTAGTGCCGGGGACTTAGAGAAAAGTAATATATACATGGAATTCAATTGGTACTATAAGATCCTGTGGAGTATTTGACATGAAAAGGCAGATGCTTGTAGAAAAGAGGTATAGTATAGTGGATTATAAGCAGGTCATCGATGTTAACTGACCTATTCTGTGTTAGAGGCATGGATGCCAAGAAATTTACCTCAAGAACAAAGCTTGAGAGGTGAATCTTGGCATCCATAGCATCACCGACCGAATCATAATTCTTGTAATGCACAGAGTTTTATCTGCTCCATGTACTGCTAGTTAAAATAAAAACGAAAAAAAAAAAAAACGTTGAGTGTTTTGTCAGTTTTCAAAGCCATAAAACTTAGTGAGCACTGTCAGTAAGACAGTGTAACTCAGCCTTTTACATTTACATTCACCTTCTATGCTTCTCAATTTTCCATATTTTCACAGATAGTCCAGATTTTTGTTTCATATGTTTGGCCTACTCCTCATGAAATCCATGTTTTTTCAGACAGATTATTGAAGTTTGAAGACACTTAATAATGGCATACATTTAGGATTTAGACTTTGTAACCTTCAGAAAATGCAGGCAAGCACACATCCTGTTATTCCAGTGACGCTCCAGGTTTATAACAGAAAATCAGGACATGTTACGAATAGACAGCAAGTAGAAACAATTTTTTAACTCCTCTTCTGTCTTTTGTTGGTCAGTACTGGTAAATTTTACTGCTTAGCCCGAGACCTGACCATAACAGCTTAAGCAGGGGATGTCTAAAATTTATTAAGGTCAGGTTTCATCCCACTCTAGTCCTTAACTGATTTGTCTTTTTCCAAGTATTGGAGTTTAGAGAATGGACAAACTGCACATCAGCACCCTGATTGGAGAACAAATGTTCTCCAGCAGGGTGTTAATGTACAAGTAATGCCCACTGAAAAACAAGTCCGTCACTTCACAGCAGCATATCACGCTGCCGTGGAGCTCAGACTGAAAGAAAAACAGCCACCATTATTTTACCTTCGTTAAGCAATGCTTCTGGTGATTAGTGAGTGTAAAATATATTTAAAAAAAAAGAAAATGGAAAAACAAAAGTGTGTGTGTGTGTCTGTTTATGTCTGTGTGTGTGAATGTATGCATGCATGTGAGTGAAAGTGAGAACAATCGAGCCGTTACTTTACACTCGCTAAGCAGCACTTTTTGCTGTTTAGTGAGAATAAAATCTAAATATAACAGAAAAAAATGTGTGTGTGTGTGTGTGTGTGTGTGTGTGTGTGTGTGTGTGTGTGTGTGTGTGTGTGTGTGTGTGTGTGTGTGTGTGTGTGTGTATGTGTGTGTGTGTGTGCATCTGTATATGTTTCTATTTCTATAAGTGTGTTTATATTTCTGTCTCTGCTTGTGAATGTGTGTATGAATGAGAAGTGTGTGGGAGTGACAGAGAAAAAGTGAAGAGTAAAAACGATCCAACAGTGACAGCAGCAGCAGCAGCATTCAAGAGGTTATAGTTTTGATGTAAAATGCTTCCTCTAACACCATTTACATATACTACAGAAACTTTGAAACATTAAGCAGAGGAACTATTTTACGACAAAAAAATATATAAAAAATGAGTCTACTACTGGAGATCGAAATTACACTATCTTGAAATCCAGTAGTAGATGCCCACTAACGCGAAAGTGCACTTCACCGAAAATGCACTTTCGTGAACACCAGTAGAATGAACGGGCAATGTCCTCCACTGTGGTGCGGTAGTCATGGACCTTAGGGTTAGGGCTTGGGTTAAGGATAGTGGATAGCTAGTAGGACTATCCACTATCCTTAACCCAAGCCCTAACCCTAAGGTCCGTGACTACCGCACCACAGTGGAGGACATAGGTCCGTGACTACTGCACCGTGGAAGACATACAATTTCCTCCACTGTGGTGCGGTAGTCATGGACCTTAGGGTTAGGGCTTGGGTTAAGGATAGTGGATAGCCCTACTAGCTATCCACTGTCCTTAACCCAAGCCCTAACCCTAAGCTCTGTAACCATTCACTCAAGTGGTGTTCGCGAAAGTGCACTTTCGGTGAAGTGCACTTTCGCGTTAGTGGGCATCTACTACCGGATTTCGAAATAGTGTAATTTTGATCTCCGGTAGTAGACCCATAAAAAATATATTAATAAAAAATATATATAAATAAGTAAAACACAACAATTTTACAGAAACCCTATTCTCTAAGTGCAATAATGCCCTCCAGGTTGTGTGCTAATGTGTAATTAATGCTCTATCAGGGGTATAGAGGCTCTACGCCTGTGTTGTCGGGCCTCACAACACTCCTGGGCAGGCATTAATTACACATTAACACACACGCTGACGGGCATTATTGCTTGCATAAACATCACACTCCACACACTACAAATGTGTATCAACCTGGATAAAAAGAGCCCCATTAGGTGGTTACATTTCGCAGAAATATTCCAAAGCTGAAATGCAGTGACTACACCTTTTGCTCAAGACAAAATTATTGAATATCTTGCGAAAAATGCACTGCACAAAGCATGAAGATATTGTAATTTTGTATTAGGATAAGTAAGCTAGACTACAAGAAGTACTACATTAATGGATTCCATGCATAGCAATGAAATTGTTTGTTTTTTGTATTCTAAATTCCAGAAGGATACACACGTTTAGAATGTCTAAACCAGTTATATGCAGAAGTAGGAGGAGTGAATTTGCCAGCAAAAGTGTCTCCTTTTTTGTGATGAATCTGACTTTTACTAACTGTTACTTCATTTCATGAGACAGCTGTATTTTGCAGCATGACTAATCTTTATTGGTGACTATTGTTCCAAGACTTGAATCAGAATGTAACATTGGGCAAACTGTAAAAATAAGAGAAAATATAATCTTATATTATGTCAGAAGCAAGGTTTCACATATATTTGCATAAGAAGCAAGGTTTCACATATATTTGCATAGACAAAGTGGTATATAACAGAAACCATTTCTTTGCAAAATACTAGACAAAAGTATGGCTCAATGATGTTCTGTCCACTAATCTGTCCAGGCTTTGTCTTCTACTAGCATGCAACATGCACAGCCGTGGAGACTGACCCTGCGGGTAATCAGTGCCACCAGTGCAAAGATGTATGACACTGCCTACTGCCACATCCCATCCCTTGCAAACTACAGGTTTAACTTTCTAGTTATTGCATAGCAGTTCCTATCTTCCCACTCCACCACCTGGAAGTCCATACACCTTTATAATAATAATAAAAAGAAAAATATAATAATAATAATAATACTAACAGATGCCCATTCTCCCTGTTAACATTCCTAGTAGTGTCACTGGTGTATGCATTCCCTCAGTACCAACATTGCAAACCTTGTTTACAAAACAGAAAGAAAATGCCTTTTGATCAGCTAACTGCATTGTCCCACCTTCTACCCAGAACACCTTTACACTACTACTGATGACCAATCACTCCTCCAACTGAAGACACTCCTCCAACTGAAGGCAGTCCCAGCAGTTCCACTAAGGTTTCTGTGTTCTTCTATTGCAAGTCTCTAAATAAAAAAACAGCTTTCAACGTTTTCATATTATGATAAAAAGAAAATATTTGATTGCCTTGTCAGCCCCCTTGCTTCATTAGTGAGATGTAGGTGTGCTAATTCCCTAGTGTCTAGTTCTTGAAGTAGAAAAGCAGTTTGCTCCCTTAGTATTCTGTAATAAACACTCTGCCATTGTGTACTGAGTAACTACACGCTTTCCTGAACTTACTACTGCAGACCAGTCACCCCACCACCTAAAACAATGCAACTTTCTACTTCTCACACCACAGCATTTTTTTTTCTCTTTGACAACCATTTAGCTGCTGAAGTAATAGCATTAGTTTTGCATTACTTTTTATGTAACTTTAATGAAGTGGACAATACTTTGCCATTTCATAAAGTTTTGGTTTTAAATGTTTTGCAAACATGGAATTTATGGGTCCTCACATGTTGAACAAAGCCCTGTCATTACGGTTCAGTCTCAAAAGCCAAGTTTCCATGGTGACCTTAAAATCACTGTGTAAGGCAGATTGGCACAGTTATACTGCCATAATTCATGAGCTACAGCTCTAAAATAAGTGATTTAAAAGATTATACCATCATTATTGATAACAGCCAAAGTTGTGAGACAGTATTTCATTTACTGAATGTTTGCACCAGATGTTAGCATTCAATGTTTCAGGCTAAATGTTGCTATATGCTAAATTTGACACGTGTGTCCTAATTTACAGTGAAACATTTGTCTAACTTCATTCAGAAAGATGATTTCACATAGTGATGAGAATCACTTTTCAGGGTAAACCTGCATCATGGCAGTATTTCAGTTTGTGAAGCCAAGCTTTTAAGTCTCCTTTTCATTTATTGCCATGCAGTTTCCCATTGTCAGAATTTTACAGAAATGTGCAGCCACATAGCTTTAGAAACATGAAGTTTGTGACCTTGCTAGCCAAAAGGATGGATGTAGAAAACAGAACTACACTAATTCAGCTCTTCTCTCATTGACCAGTACATTCTATCATGGAATGAATAAAGGGAACCTCCCATGAGCAATTTTCATTGACTTCTCCAAGGCAGTTAACCTTATATATCACTCCCTACTCATCAAATAACTCTTAATTAATGCATAACTTCTACTACTGTAAACTGGTTTTCTGATTACCTCTGTGAAGGTTGCCAGCCTAGCTAGATAAAATTTTGTAAATAACTCTATGTCATTGTAAATATTAATATGATCCACAGGCATGTTTTTACAAATGTAAGAAAACTAAATGTAACAAAACTGTGTTATATGTTCTGAGCTTCAAATATGTAACCACAATGCACATTGCTGGAAGAAAGCTGATGATATAAGCATTTTTGTGACTGATCTCAAACTCAGAGACAGGATGTCTGGACTAAGAAATTCTTTCTATTGTTTTAAGATGAGTTAATTACTAGGTTTTATATGTAAAGTGTCCTTTATTGCTGTGGTTTCCTGGCAGGTGCAAGATTAAAACAAATGTTAAATTCTGAGTTCTGTGAACCTGGGAAACTTCAGCAGAGGTGTCAAAAATGATGTAATGTGAAATGACTCAGCAGTAATGTGTATATCAATTTAAGACTGAGAGAGAAAGATTTGGCATTTTGGAGTTTGTCTAGATCTGACAACAACACACCAGGCACTTGCTTTGCTTTGTAAGTAGTATTTATAACTTAGTATTTCTCTTAGAGTTAGATAGGAATTTTGCCAGATTAGACTAGCTGTTTTCTATATTTATGTCAGACTATCCTACAGTATTGTTTTAAAACATTTTCCTGTGATATCTAATCTCTGTAATGTCATTGTGTGAATTGATGAGATTTGTCTTGTGTTCTTATTATTTATTATTAAATATTTTAAAACCTTTCAACTGTGGCTGTTTTGTGTAGAGGTAATTTAAGTTCTTAGTGAGTACTTGCATGTATTTGGTGATACTGTCCAAGCCACTCCAGTAGTCTTGCTGTTTGGCACACTTACTATTTGGATAACAGTAATATTACACAGTGAAATTGGTCACCCTTTGGAAAGGCCCTTATAGTAGCTGATATTAGTGGTTGGTGGCAGTTGGTACTACCTTATAGTCTGGGCAGAAAGGGGCGCAGCTGGAGAACCTGTGCCAGCCTTCCCCAGGAGTACCTGTGTGTTTGTATATAAATCAAATCTTAAAGTGTGTGTGTCAGCTACTTGGGCAGGGACATGAAGCACTGGTTTGACAGAGAAGGTGCTGGAGGTTTTAGCTTGACCACTAGGCTGAGATCTGGACTCTATAGCCGTGCCAGTGGGGTGTCTTGTTGGGGATCTGGAGAGAAAGGGAGAAACCAGCCCCAGACTGACTGTGAACACTGTGTGCTCTTAAGAGAAACTGTACTTTACTGCGCGTGTACTTGTTATCCTTCTCAATGTGCAAACCCTTCAGTGGTGCTAGTGGTGAGGATTGAGGCTCCTTGATTACTGGGCCAGTGCATGGGCATCACATATTAATTGTTTGGCAGTGGTGGGATATCCACATCAAATATTAATTGTTTGATAGTGGTGAATTAGCCACATCACATACTAATTGGCTTGTAGTGGTGTGGATAGTGAATTCCTGTAGCTTGTGTACCATGATCACTGAAGGTGTTTTTGTACTCTAAATCAGTCACGCAGTGAATATTCAGAGTTCAGATCACAATTGTTTTATTTCTTTTGTTAGCTAAGTTAGTCAGGGAGAGCAGGCAAGCATGTCAGCAGAGGAGTACGGTAAGTTGACAAGGAGCCAGTTGGCTGAGATTTGGTCATAGCTGCATCAGAGAATAGCAACCAAGAGGATCATCAGACTAGCCAAGGAGATGTACAATACTCAGCGAATGGACAGCTCAACCTTTCCGCAGAGGACTTAAAAATCCATCTGGAGCTAAAGAGACTTGAGTTGGAGGCCAGGTGTTTGGAAACACAAGCAGCAGAGAGACAGAGATGTCTACAGGCTGAGGAGAATGAGAAACTGCTACACCTGTAAGCTGAGGAGAAGGAGAGGCAGAGGCAGCATGAAAAGGAGATGCTGACTCTTTGCCAGAGTCATGGAGGTAATGGGGAAGGGAGTAACTGGACCCCAAAAGCAGAAAAGGTCAGTAAATTTCTTCCGCAGTTTACAGGCGGGGTGACTTTGATAGTTTCATTCATATGTTTGAGAGGGTATGTAAACAGTATGATGTTGACCAAAGGCTCTGGGTACGGTTCCTGACCCCCTTACTCTATGGTAAAGCTTTAACTGTGTTGTTCAAGATACCGGATCTGAATATTTTGATTATACTGCTGTTAAGAATTGTTTGCTAGAATTTTTTAAGCTGACACCTGAAGCTTATAGGAAAAAGTTTTGTGAACATAGATGCAAGGGAGATGAACGTGTGTGTGAATATGTTGCTGAACTAAGCACTTATTTTCAGAGGAGGGTGAGTGGATGCCAGGTCACCACTTCTGAAGGGCTGGCAGACCTTTTGCTGAGGGAACAAGCCCTTGGCACTTTGCCTGAGGACATGCGGATCTGGTTAGCTGATAGCCAATGTGCTACTTCAGATGAGTTGGGGAAGAATGGAGACCTATACCTAGCAAGCAGGGCATCACTGCACAGGAAAGGGATTCACAGTGCTGCTCATGGGTCTAATGGAACTCATGGTGGGCAGCCTAGAATGTCCCAACAGAACTGACAGTAACAGAGGAAGTCACTAGTCCAGGTACACATCCAGGATCTAGGGTTAAATGTTTTGAATGCAACCACTGGGGTCATGTGGCATATAGATGTCCACAGAGGCAAGGTGGGAACAAAAGGTGAGGGAGCCAGTAAGTGGGAAAGACAAAATGCCAATAGTAGGTTGTCTTGAGACAACAGGGGTATCAAATTACCATCCTGCAGATCTCCTAATAAGGAAAGGATTTTGATGAGGCAGTACCATTTGTTTATGCAGTTACACATGGTCAGGCTTGGAGACAAGCATGTGGGTCTGATAGCCTGGGGAAACCTAGTCAGACCACATAATTGCAGTCAGGACTGGTGAGGTGGTCACTTCAGGGAGGGAGCTACTCTGCATCAGTGAGACTGAAGAGGAGCCACAGCTGCTTGTGGGTACTGATGTTCCCTTGGACAGAGTGACTGCAAAGTCAGAGGTGAGTAGTAGTACCCAGGCTGATAGTGAGGCACCGCTGTCAGAGGATGTCAGACTTACTGTGGAAGGGGAGCTCGGAAGGGTTATAAAGACAAAGTTGAGACAGGCTCAGTTCTCACATCCTACATTACAAGGCCTGAGGCAGGTAGCTAGTGAGGCAACTGATTCTCAAGGGAAGGGGGAATCTGTAAACTGGGACAAAGGGTTACTGTATAGAGAGTGGACACCTGAGGGAGTGCTAGTAGGTGAGGGGATACAGCAGGTGATAGTGCCTAGAGTCTACCATCTGGCACTTCTAGCCATAACCCATGATATTCCCTTTGCAGGTCATATGGGCATAAAACATAGAAAGAGAAGTATTATGCAGAACTTCTATTGGCCTGGAATTTACAGAGATGTAACAGGGTAATTCAGGACCTGTGAGCAGTGCCAAAAGGCAGGCAAGGCAGGGAACAAGGTAAGAGCTCCTTAGATGGCTTTGCCTGTGATGGAGGAGCCATTTCAGAGGGTAGCTATGGATAATGTGGGCCCTCTGAGAACCCCACATTCCAGACGGAAAAAATATATCCTAGTAGTAGTAGATTATGCTACACGATACCCTGAGGCAGTGGCTTTGTCCTCCATTGAGGTAGAAAAGATGGCAAATGCTTTGTTAGAGATTTTCAGCAGGGTATGTTTCCTAAAAGAAATACTGACTGCAGAGTTGCCAATTTCATGTCAGACCTGCTGGCTTGTCTGTGGAAGTACTGTGGGGTGAAGCACCTGAAGACCACAGCCTACCATCCCCAGACTAAGGGTCTTGTTGAGAGGTTAAACTCTACACTCAAGTCCATGCTACAGGCAATTACAGACCAGTTTAAGAGGGATTGGGACAGATATTTGCCTCATCTGTTGTTTGCTTACAGAGGGGTTCCCCAGGAATCCACAGGTTTTTCACCCTTTGAGTTGCTGTATGGGCATAGGGTGAGAGGGCCTCTAGATTTAATTTGAGATGAGTGGGAGGGTGAGTGCAAATCTCACCAGGAGTCTGTTGTGGCATATGTCCTAAACCTCAGGACAAGACTAAGGGAACTTATAGGTTTGGCCTAGGAGAACCTGACAGAAGCCCAACAACAGAAAAAGGTATGGTATGACAGGAATGCTCGAGCTAGAGAGTATGCTGTAGGTCAGCAGGTAATGGTTCTCATTCCTGTCAGACACAACAAGCTGCAAGCATCTTGGGAAGGACCCTACAAGGAGGTAAGGACGGTCAGTGATGTTAACTATATGGTGGAACTGTTAGGCAGGAGGCAGGAGCACAAATTGTACCATATTAACATGATTAAACCTTACCATGATAAGGAGGCCCTTGTGTTGAGTATTTGCAGTGGATTGGAGGAGGAGTCTGAGGGAAATCTGGTGACTGATCTCCTCAGTGAGGCTCGGACTGACACCTCAGTGGAAGAGGTAGCAATGTCCCAGCAGCTATCTCCTACCCAGGTTCCGCAAAAATCCGAGCAGTGTTACAGGAGTTTGGGGAAGTGTTCACTGGGAAGCCAGGCAGATACAGGACCCCAAAGGCCTATTAGTCAGGCCCCTTACAGGGTGCCTGAGAAAGTCAAACAGACTCTGAGGGAGAAGATACAGGAAATGTTGGAACTATGGGTAATTAAAGAGTCTAACAGTCCCGGGCCTCCACAGTGGTGTTGGTGCCAAAGAAGGATGGCAGCACAGGTTCTATGTGGACTACAGGAAATTAAATAGTCACACAGAGTCAGATGCTTACCCCATGCCTAGGATAGATGAAGCCCTAGGGCAGCTTGGTGGGGCTAAGTATCTTACCAAGAGTTACTGGCAGGTGCCCTTGACTCCCAGTGCTAGAGAGAGGTCAGTCTTTGTGACTCCTTTTGGCTTGTATGAGTTCACAAAGATGCCCTTTGGGATGAAGAATGCACCAGCAACTTTCCAGAAGCTGGTAGATCATATCTTAGCAGGAGGGTTTGCCCTTGCTTACTTAGATGATATTGCAATCTACAGCCATTCCTGGCAAGAGCACCTTCATCATTTCAGGGAGGTGCTGGGCAGACTACAGAGGGCAGGGTTGACCATTAAGCCCAGCAAATGTCAGGTGGGTATGGCAGAGATAGCCTATCTGGGACATGGAGTGTGGAGTGGTAAGATCAAGCCAGAACCTGCCAAAGTAGAAGCCATTCAGGCATGGCCTACACATGTTACCAAAAAGCAGGTGATGGAATTCTTAGGGACAGCAGGGTACTACAGAAAGTTTGTCCTCAGTTATAGTACCATATCTGCTCCCCTCACAGACCTACAAGGAAAAACAGGCCAGATAAGGTAGTGTGGATCCCAGCATGTGAGCAGGCATTCCAGAAGCTTAAAGAAGCTTTGGGAGGACCCCCTGTGTTAGCCAGTCCAGATTACAGCAAAGAATTTGTTGTGCAGGTGGATGCTTCAAACCATGGGGTAGGGGCTGTACTTAGCCAGATTTCTTCAGAGAGAAAAGAGTACCCAGTGGTTTATCTCAGTCGTAGACTCAAACCCAGGGGGAATGCTATGCAACTGTAGAAAAGGAATGTCTAGCCATAGTTTGGGCACTGCAGAAACTTCAGCCTTATCTGTGTGGAAGGAAATTCACTGTAGTTACAGATCACAATCTCCTAACATGGATACACTGAGCCAGCCAGAAAAATGCCAAGTTGTTAAGATGGAGCCTAGGGTTGCAAGCATTTGATATGTCAGTGCAGCACTGCATTGGGGTTAGCAATGCCAATGCAGATGGGCTGTCAAGACAGGGAATGGGGTAAGGTATACTCATACAGACCTAACCCTCTCAAGCAATGTTTCTCAAGGGTCACTTGAAAAACTAGCTTGAGTTGTCTGGGGGGGGGGTGGATATGTGAAGGCTGCCAGCCTAGCTAGATAACATTTTGTAGATAATTCTATGTAATTGTAAATATGAATATGATCCACAGGCATGTTTTTAAAAATGTAAGAAAACTAAATGTAAGAAAACTGTGTTATATGTTCTGAGCTTCCAAAATGTAACCACAGTGTACCCTGCTGGAAGAAAGCCTATAAGTGAAGCATTTTTGTGACTGTTTGATCTCAAGCTTGAAGACATGATATCTGCACTAAGAAATTCTTTCTATTGTTTTTAGGACAAGAGTTAATTACTAGGTTTTATATGTAAAGTATTCTTTATTGCTGTGGTTTCCTGGCAGGTGCAAGATTACAAACAAATGTTAAAATTTGAGTTCTATGAGCCTGGGAAACTTCAGGAGAGATGTCAAAAATGATGTAATGTGAAATGACTCAGCAGTAATGTGTATATCAATTTAAGACTATCTCAGAGAGAAAGATTTGGCATTTTGGATTTTGTCTAGATCTTGCAACAACTCACCAGGCACTTGCTTTGCTTTGTAAGTAGTATTTAGAACTTAGTATTTCTCTTAGAGTTAGATAGGAATTTAGCCATATTAGTCTTGCTGTTTTCTATATTTATGTCAGACTATCCTAAAGTATTGTTTTAAAACATTTTCCTATGATTTCTGAACTCTGTAATGTTATTGTGTTGAATTGATGAGATTTGTCTTGTGCTTTTTATTATTTATTATTAAATATTTTAAAACCTTTCAACTGTGACTGTTTTGTGTAGAGATAATTTAAGCTCTTAGAGAGTACTTGCATGTATTTGGTGATACTGTCCAAGCCACTCCAATAGACTTGCTGTTCAGCACACTTGCTATTTGGATAACAGTAATATTACACAGTGAAATTGGTCACCCTTTGGGAAGGGCCTTATAGTAGCTGATATTAGTGGTTGGTGGTAGTCGGTACTACCTTATAGTCTGGGCAGAAAGGGGGCACAGCTGGAGAACCTGTGCCAGCCTTCCCCAGGAGTGTCTGTGTTTATATATAAATCAAATCTTAAAGTGTGTGTGTGTGTGTGTGTGTGTGTGTGTGTGTGTGTGTGTGTGTGTGTGTGTGTGTGTGTGTGTATATGTGTCAGCTATGTGGGCAGGGACACAAAGCACTGGTTGGACAGAGAGGGTGCTGGACGTTTTTGCTTGACCACTAGGCTGAGATTTGGACCCTATAGCTGTGCCAGTGGGGAGTCTTATTGGGGATCTGGAGAGAAAGGGAGAAACCAGCCCCAGACTGACCATGATCTCTGTGTGCTCTTAATGGAAACTGTACTTTACTGTGTGTGTACTTAGTTATCCTTCTCAATGTGCACGCTCCTCACTAGTGCTAGTGGTGAGGATTGAGGCTCTTTAATTACTGGGCCAATGCACGGGCATCACTACCTCTACTATAAATTCTTTAAAATTGTCCTTTCAACCACAAAATCCTCCTTTTACTCAATATTGTTTGGTGTTCCAGTAGGCTCTTTCCCTGGATCAGTGCTACTTGTAATTTATTTTAATATTCTTATTGTTTCCAAACATTACAGATCATCTCACTTTTTGGTGAACACCATCTTCTGTGAATTTTGTCACTTCACCTGTGACTGTAAATCCCTTATCTGTACCCCAGCTCAGTTGTGTCAGTCCTGTAAAAGTCAGTATCACTAAAGCAAACACGTTTTTTTGACACTCAGAAATGCCATGATATCTAGACCCATACAGACCTTGATGGTGGTCCTCTGAAAACTATAGAGTCCTTAAAACATCTTGGGGTCTGTCTGGCTAGTCCCCTCACTTACCTGTTCCACTCATATCTACAATATTAGAAATAAAATTACATCAATTCAACATCATTTCTAACCTAGTTACTAAACAGGATAGGGCTGCCATTGACAAAGAGATTCTTGTATCTGACATTTCAATACTCCCTTCCCATTACTGGATTGCCCTCTGACAGAAATCTGCAAAACAACAGACAATGCAGAATTACATCTATTGTTTTATTTTTGCAGGTGTCAAAAGATTACTTTGCAATCAAACCGTCTGGCTGGTTTTTTACTATCCAAAGACTTAAGCTGGTATTTGCAAATGCTTAGTCCATCACACACTGCAAATTAGCATAGTTGTGGCCATGGACAGGGCATGGACAATTCTAAGACACCACATGTGCAAATTATTGCATTATCACAGGTATACAAGGAACCCCATTCAAATTTGCAACATGGGTTATGCAGATGAAGGAACCTAATATGGCAGACCTATTCAGAAACATAAAAACATAAAAAACTGCTGCACTGAGCAGTGGTGCACAGCCATTCTGAATGCCAATATTTGTGGTGTACAGTGGAAGGCATGCCAGGAACAGCAGCAGCAGAGGCACAACAGCATGTTTTGTGTGTAGAGACAATTAATGCCAATGGAAGATATACACACAGCACCTGACGTACCACCAGTTCAGTGAACAACAGATCGTGAACCATTTCCAAATAGTTAGGGATACTATAGTGGACCTAGTTAACTGTTTTATCCACAAGCAGAATCAAGGGGGGTACATGGCATGTCCATTCTTATGGATACAAGCAGATGTGTTGACTTAATCATCTTTGCTACAGGAACCATCCATTGATCTGTGGGGACACATTACAGCTATCACAGGCATCAGCATATTGAATCCTGTGCTAGTTCCTTAACAGTATGTTACTACATACAGAGGACCATATCTGATTTCCCCAGGCAGCAGAGGAGAGAACCAACATCATTCAGGCATTTTATGACATAGCCTCTTTTCTTGTGATCCTGGAATCATAAACTGCACACTTATTGCCATCAAGGCCCATCCTAACCCAGATGGCCTGCAATACAACAAAATGAAGGGCTTCCTCTCCCTGAACTGCTAAGTGGTAATGCTACTGCTCCATGATACTCCCCAGCCTCTCCACTATGTCAGTCTGTAACCCTCAGATCATTATTTATAATTGCCTAGGAACTACTCGAGCAGTTGACACAGTTCATTTAAATGGAGTGAATGAAAGCACTTACAATAAATTCCCTTGGTTAAGATCGCTGCAGAGTTCTCTTCCTTAACATCCCTCTTTGTTGTTCTTAACAGTTTTGAGGTCATTTTTAATTGAAAATGATTCACACATTTAGCACACATATGATCTAGGTCAATGGTTCCTGCAAGGGGACTTCCCACAAAGTTACCTGATTGTTAGGTGTACATACATGATAGACAGATCTATACTCAGAAGTACCTTGCAGGCAGGGACCAGGCCACACATAATATATTTGTTGCAGATTGCAGACAATGCCAGATGTGGTCTACAGTTGTGGTTGATGACCCCAATTTGTAACTCCCAGACTATGCATTAAATGATTTGTAATACAGCCCATGCAGAAATGTGAAAGATAGTGAGTATATATCTGCACTATTGAAAGGATGCTTCTGATGTCTAGAATCGGCACAAGGGGCACTGCAATATAATCCAGATGTATGCAGCAAGATATGGGTTGTGTGTGCCGTGCTCCACAACATGGCATTGTGGAAACAACTGGAACAGCAGATGAGTATTGTGGCAGGGCATTCCATAGCACTCATAACAGTAACAAAGTGACATAGTGGAGAGGCTGGGGAGTATCATGCAGCAGCATTACCACAGCTGAGACAGAGGGAGGTGCAGTACATTACAGCACCCACAAAGAATGACATCTGGTCCACAACTACACAGACAACACATAATAGAATAATGCATGTGGTATCAAACTCAAACTAATGTAGGCAGTGCATGGACCGGCCATGCTGTACATCAGACACCATCATATCAATACAGGTTAGGAGGTTGGCAAGTCACATTCATTGTTATCTGTGCATCTGGGGGGACAGAAACACAATGACAGGTGACTGCAACCCTACACTATAGGGGAGAGTAATGTTAAATGAAGACAGTAGCCCCACACACTGGGAAGAGGTGAGGAGTCAAGATTCACATCCTGCACTGGTGGGGTTGAGCTGTATGAAATGAGTGATGATGGCATCCACTGTGTTTGCTTGCAGTGCTGGGACTCAATGTATCCCATGCAGGAAAAGGATAGAACTACAAGACCATGCACATATACTCTAATGGGGCAATTCATGTGTTCAGCCTAATGAGCAGCATTAACAAGAGCATTAACAAAAAACATAGGGTGAGGGGGGAGGAGTACTCCCCCACTTTCACAGCTGCAAGACCATGGTGGCAACACCTTCTTTAAGAAGAACCCATCCATTGTTCTTCTTTAGAACGGTCCCGTACATCTTTGCACGTGTGTGTTCCTACCACCCATGCAATTTTAAAATACATTACAGTACAGGTACAGCTTTGCTGCTTCCAGGTAAGGAGAGTTTTCGATCACATTAGTTGTTGCCTGAGTGTTTTTACTGGGGGTGTTGGCTTTTATGCTGATCATGTTTTATGTTTTCTGTGGGTGGGTGGTTGTTGCTTTTATGCTGATCATGTTTTATATTTTCTGTGGGGGGGGGTGCGGCTTTTATGCTGATCATGTTTTATGTTTTCTTTGGAGGTGTGGCTTTTATGCTGATCATGTTTTATGTTTTCTGTGGGTGGGTGGTTGTTGCTTTTATGCTGATCATGTTTTATATTTTCTGTGGGGGGGGGTGTGGCTTTTATGCTGATCATGTTTTATGTTTTCTTTGGGGGGGTGGCTTTTATGCTGGTCATGTTTTATGCTTGCTGTGAGGGGGTTGTTGCTTTTATGCTGATCATGTTTTATATTTTCTGTGGGGGTGTGTGGCTTTTATGCTGATCATGTTTTATGTTTTCTTTGGGGGTGTGGCTTTTATTTATGCTGGTCATGTTTTATGTTTTCTGTGGGTGGGTTGTTGTTGCTTTTATGCTGATCATGTTTTATATTTTCTGTGGGGGTGTGGCTTTATGCTGATCATGTTTTATGTTTTCTTTGGGGGGTGTGGCTTTTATAAATGCTGGTCATGTTTTGTTTTCTGTGGGGGTGTTGTTGCTTTTATGCTGATTATGTTTTATATTTTCTGTGGGAGAGTTGTTGCTTTTATGCTGATCATGTTTTATGTTTTCTTTGGGGGTGTGGCTTTTATGCTGGTCATGTTTTATGTTTTCTGTGGGGGGGGTTGTTGCTTTTATGCTGATCATGTTTTGTGTGTGTGTGTGTGTGTGTGTGTGTGTGTGTGTGTGTGTGTGTGTGTGTGTGTTTGTGTAAAATGTCCCAGTTAGGTATACCTGGCAGTTAGTGCTACTCAGGCTCAATTTTGTTTCATTGCTTACTGGAAAAATGTTCAAAACAATAAATTTAAAACACACTCTAAAAAGTGTGCTGTATTATACAAGAAATATAATTTAATACAATCAGGAAGGTGAATCAAAGAACGCATACATGTATGATGGCCCTAAAAATGGGCAAGGAGCCTATGGCTTCAAAACACCCCAGAGGTAAGCTTAATCTTCCAGTGGCCAGATGTGAAATTAATGAATGTGGGTTTTCATGACATTTCAATGAATGTGAGTTACAAGGGCAGAGAAGTTTATTGCTCATGCTAAGTCTGTTTTCATTGTAAGACTGTATTGTTTGTTTAGCAGATGGCTATCAGTGTTTGTGCTATTTTATTTCAATATCTGTAATCATTGTAGAAGTAAATAAGAAAACAGTATGCACGCTGACAGGTTTGAATGGTGTTCATGATAACTGAGGAGAAATAGCCAAGTAATGGAACACTGGGGTGGCTGGGGAAGGAGCTGCTGCTGGAGCGGTAGGAGGATGCTGTAGGACGGGTTCCTCCTGTAGGAAGGGATGTTCTTCTGGGGGGGGCAATCTATTACCCCGCCTAGAACCCCATTTAACCATGATGCATCTCTGGTATTTTGCACTCTTATTTACTATAAAATGATCAGAGGTTGGAATGAAACAACAAAGTGTCAGTTGTAAAAAAATAATAAGCACTTTCGTTCTGTGTCTGACAATAAAGGAAAGAAAGCTCTTATTATTTTTTACAACTGACACTTTGCTGTTTCATTCCAACTTCTGATAGTTTATGGTTTTCAATATTTTAATATATAATAACAGTCATATTGTTGAACATGTCAATGCAGTTCTGTGTATTGTGGACCTCAACTGAAGTGGCAGCAGCTCACCCAGGTACATTCTGGGCAGTCATTTATGAAGTAACAACAATAAAATGATGGTGATGATAAAATTAGACTTAATGCAGGCAAGAAACTGGAATAACTTTTCTGTTACTGTGTTTTCAGGAGTTAATACAGTTTCTTCCTAGCCTTAACTGATTTTTTTCATTAATGCAAGCTGGCCCCACTTTTGTTAGATTTTTAAAGTTATGCCAAAACATTCATTTCTTTAAAAGAACAATAAAAATACTGTGTGATTTTTATTCTGCTTATAAAAAAAAGTTATTAAAGCTTCTTGCCTGACTTTAAGCCTTCAGTTAGGTTGTTTATTATTATTGTTATTTTTCAAGTTGCTAATTTTTTGTTGCACTTTTTTTATTTAATTGAACAAATGAAAAAAATGCAACAGGTCAGGCTTGAAAGTGGTAAACAACTTTTGCTCACAGTTCTTATTTAAACTTCAAAACCTCATAGCTCAAGGGATAAGACAAAAACGTAGTGGGTCGGGATAAAGATCAAAGGTCCAGAATCAGGGACAGATTTTAAATATAACATTGTTCTTATATGCTCTGTTGCTAGAATAACACGCTTTGCATTAGCCTGCACTTTCTGAAGGATATGAAGTCTAGACGTCTGAAACTCAAATGTCTATCATTAAGTTTTTCAGTCCTCATAAATTGCCAGAAAATCACACATTTTATGAGGAACAAATCAAAAATATAACACAAAATCAGGGACAGTCAAACATATGCTCAGGTCTCTCAACTTATTAGGTCTAGAATCGGGAGAAAGCTTGAAAGGCTCAAAATCATGGCAAACTTTAAGCTTTACTCTTGTCACCAAAGCAATGCATGAAGGTAAAACAGTTCACACCACATTACATTGACCTGGCCAAGGCTTTTGACACAATCCTCTACTCAGGTATGGTACAAGACATGAATAATCTAGCAGCAAACATTTACATCACTAGCTAGACTGTCAACTTGCTCACAGGATGCAGGAGATCAAAATAGGGAAAGTTACCTCTACAAAGAGAGCAGTCACAAATGGAGTCCCCCAGGGTTCGGTGCTGAGACTTTTTCTGTTTGGCATATACATCTCAAAAGTAAAAGGAAATACCAAAGGGCTTTGGCTAAGTTTCAGATGACTGCAAGCTAGGAGCAGTTATTGAATTCCCAAATGACTTAACCATCATGCAGGAAGGTTTCTCCAAACAATAACTGGTGCCCGAATCATGAATTGAAACTAAACTCAAAAAAATACATTATCGTATCCTTTGGAAAGTCATCTACTCCAGGCAACTGCCAAATTCACAATACCCCCTGAGAAGTGACCCAGTTGTTTAGCATTTGTGAACTTGGTTGTACAGTGACCTAACTTTTGATCAACATGTGCCCCTTTACAAAGTCCTCATTAGGCCAATCATTTAGTATAATGCCCATTTTGTCATGTATCTGTCCAGACTCATGCAACAATTGGAATACCCACAGAGATACCTTACTAAAAGGATACAAGTCCTAAACAATAGGTCTTGCTTGGATCACCTCAAAATTTATCACTATACTCAGTATTCTACAGAGTGCTTAGAGGTGACCTGTGTCTGACATACAAGGCATCCTCCGACCTAATATTGATGGACCTACTGGACATGAGCAAGTCAAATGACATCAGAAATACTCAGTCCAGGTATCTAAACTGAATGTTGTGGAGCGATGGATATATATCACAGAGGCTACCACTGTTCTGGAACAGACTATCCATTCAAGTAAAACAAAGCTCATCCCTGTCCATATTCAAATGCAACTTGGATCTAAGGCTGGGTAATAGAAAATGTACTCCAGGATTGCCCCTTGTGCCACTAATGGATAGAGGCAGTTCCTAAATGCTGCAGCCCTTACACAGGTCCCCTCAAATTATCTATGATATGATCACAGTTATTCTCACTAGGGCTAATATACAATTATCAGCCATGGGATAGGTAAAAACAATCATAAAATGTTAATTCAAGCATCAAAAGGGAAATTCTCTAAGCTTAAAATGTCCTCCAAGTGACCCTATGTTGAGGGAGTAAATATTTTTAAAAAGTTGCCCTTTTTAGATCACTAAGTGCCCCTGTTACCTTTTGCCCCCCCCCCCCCCCAAGCCTTCAACAGCTTCTGGTGCCTCTGAGCATTAATCATTAAATGGAAGATGCCCACAACTGATGATGGTAGATCTTGTTTCCAAAGGTGACATGGAAGGCGTAGAACTATGGGACCATATCTGTGCAGCCAGAGAAAATGTCATAAGTGTTGAGCAATAGAAATGGAGATGCTCCCAACCTGGTCAATACTTATGACTGGGGTGGCTGTCCATGTGCCTAAAGGTGATACTGTAGGTCCTCCCTGTGACTTGTGATGTTGGTTCATGTTGTCCCTAAAGATATGATACATACTCACAGTCTCCTTAGTGCTGTGGATAGCAGCCATCTGAGCCTGGATCTCTGACCTGCACATCTGCTTGTTAATTGTGAGTGTCACAGCTGCATCAGGGACAGTTTTGCAGTCATGATGGTAATGCAGCCTAAGCATTTACTTCCTATGGTAGGTATACATACCTCAAAGGCATCATGAATGTCAGATGCTGTGTGGGCTGGGAACAAAGGTGTAGCCTGTGAGGGACTCTGTCATACACCACTGAGGGAGGCCTCCATAATATCTGATGTTAGTGACTCTTCCCCAGGCATTGTTGCAGACAATGTGCCATCAGACTGTGCTACATGCATGTTGCCATAATCATCATCATCATAACCATCATCAATCAATGGTGCCCTGTTGACATCAACGCTAAACTGTCCAGTTATACTGCACCATAAAGCCAAGAACAAACATGATACCATTGTCAGCACACACACATATGCCTCTATAACACCCTGTTGCATGCGTATAAATAGACACTAATATACCACTATAGCATATGTTGATAGACATAGCTTGCTGTGCAGGTTGTTGTAGTTGTAGACCAGAGGTGCCTGGAATAACAGATAATACAGGTGAGTCTTTGTTAATCCTTCATTTTAAACAAGCAATGGAGTGTTCTATAGTGTATTGTAATGGGCATTATTAACCTGATATTTCCCATACTAAAACACAGGTGCTTAATGACATCCCAGTTCCCACATCCATCACACTCCTGGGTATGAAGGGCTGCTCTCTCTCTCTCTCTCTCTCTCTCAATCTCTCTCTCTTTCTCTCTCTCCCTCTCTGGCTGAAGAGGGGCACCAAAAGCTCCTTCACCTCAGGAAGCTATGTTTGTGTTGGTGGTCCACCCCAATATCCCCTCTGCGGTGGACCTATCTATCCCAAAATAACCCTTAGTCACATCTGTTGTGCAGCCCACAGCATTCACATCCCTTACCATTCCCTACCAAATCTGGTCCTGGTAATGCCTGTCTGCAGCACCTTTGCCCAAGAGGTGTATATCATATGTGCAGACGGCCTGCAGAAACACTTCATTCTCCTGGTTAGTGAGCTTTTCAAAATATTGCCTCCCTTGGGTCACCATGTCAGTACCTGCACACCTATAAGTAAAACATGTCAGTGAGTTGTGCCCATGTGAGTGTGTGTGTGTGTGATTGTTTGTGTGTGTGTGTGTGTGTGTGTGTGTGTGTGTGTGTGTGTGTGTGTGTGTGTGTGTGTGTGTGTGTGTGTGTGGTCACTGTGGGGCATGCACGAGTATTGCCACAGCCGCCCTCCCCTACCTTTATGCACCTGATTTATCAGCTACACTTAGTGCGATGCAGAGCCTTTCTCCCCAACAATTTATGTACTTCACAGCAGGGTACTGCATCAAGCCTCATCATATGGCTCTGGAACCCAGCTTCTTTTCGGGCATGTTCTCCCAACATTACCTATAACCATTTTTAATCTCCCCAACTACAGTCACACACTACTGTGTCAGCCAGTGTAATGGGTTTCTTATTACTCATTCACCACAATATCTGTCTTACTCTCCCTGTCATCTCCCACAGGGTTTCTTGTTGTTGTTGATGTACATTACCAGACAGGACTCCTACATTAACTCAGTGAAGCAATACATCTAACAGAGGCTTTTTCCAAATTTCATTACTTTGAAATTGCACGGTTGTAACCAGTATTTTGCATAATGGTGCCAATGCATTATAATTATGCTGACAAGGAAGAGCTAGTATGGTGGTTATGATAATGAAATTAGTCAGTTAGTGCCAGTGCCTGGGAAACACTGATGATCCACAATTCTCTCTCCATCCATGCCTGCATAAGCCATGCATATTAAACTGAGTGCAAAGCATGTGACCTCTACGCTCACTCATATGGGATGTGCATATGTGCACAGCACGTCTTTACATCTCTGTGTTGTGGGACTGATGATTCAAAGACATGTCTATGCTTAGGGGGCTACTATTTTGTTTTTCAAATGAACCTAATTAAGTGGCCAGGGCTACTTCAGGAACTGGGAAATGCTGCACTCCGGCATGGATTTTCCTGCTCTTCCTGCACAGGAACTTTATGGAGCATCTGCTGTACCATTTTGGTGTTGCTTCAAAGAAAGTGGATGTATGGCATGAGCTGACAGGAATAGTGAGCAATTCCGCTGGCATCTCCCTTCCTAGTCAACAATGCAAACGTTACAGTGAACTGAAATGGTATCATCCTGACCAATGGGAGACAGATGCTCAAACATGGGAGCCAGAAATGTCTTCTGCTATCATAACTCTTGTATGTGTTCTTAACAGGGCACACTTTAACTGTTGTGCATGTGTTCTTAAAATGGTATACCCCAACTGTTGTATATGTGTTCTTTACAAGGCATACCTTAACTGTTGCATGTGTGCTCTTAACACTGCACACCTTAACTGTTCTACATGTGTTCCTGTTAGGACACACCTTAACTGTTCCACATGTGCTCTTAACAGGACACACTTTAACTGTTGTACATGTATTCTTAACAGGGCACACTTTAACTGTTGTACAGATGTTCTTAACAAAGCACACCTTTACTGCTGTACACATATTATTAACACAGCACACCTTAACTGTTGTACACGTTATTAACAGGGCACACCTTAACTGTTGTACATGTGTTCTTAACAAGGCATACCTTAACTGTTGTACATTTATTTTATTTATTTATCTTATTTTTTTTTTTATTTTACATTTGTTGACCAGGCTAGTCTAGCTGGATACATGCCCATTTTCAGTAGAGGCCCGGGGAGAAAAGCTCCATGTGCAAAACAATATGAATAAAACAATAAACAATATATAGTAGACCAAAGTAGAATAGAACAAAATATAATAAAAAACATTTTAAGTATGGTCATGAAAAAGTCTACAGAATAATATAATAAAAACACATTTTAAGTATGGTCATGAAAAAGTCTACAGAAGAATATATGCAATGCATACGACGGTAAAGCAGTTAAACAAAGATGATAATAAAGAAGTAAATATGAAGAATTCAGTCACATGATTCATAATAAGCAGATTTAGAAGAGAAGGGTAGTTGATGCAGGTGGTTGTAGTGAGAAGAAACAGCAGCTAGTCAGGGATAATACAGGAACATAACCAGTGTTTCTTGAGTTGAAGCTTGAGCTTCTTTTTGAAAAGTTTATGAGAGCAGAGAGTTGTAAGTTCAGTGGGTAGAAGATTCCATAGCTTACCAACGGTGTTACAGAAGAGGGAGTCACCTGCTAAATTGTTAGCTCTGCAGGTGTTAAACAGTAGTTTATTAGCAGAGCATAAGTTTTTAGGATTATGGTAGGGGGTAAGTAGGCTTGAGAGTATAGGAGTATTCGAGGGTTGGTACAGTCTTTTATGGGCAATAGTAAGCTGTGAAAAATGAAGATGCTGCAGAAATTCTAACCAATCGAGTTGTATAAGATTTAGTCAGTGGTGAGTTCGGAAAGGAGAGGCAGCAGCAAATCTGGCAATATTATTATAGGATACAGTCAGCTTGTTAATGTTGGTTTTAGAAAGGTTTGTATAGATGAGTGAGGCATAGAGTAGAGTAGAAATGAGATGAGTTCTGGCTATAGCAGTCCTGGCTGTTGGAGTAAGAAAGGGTTTGATTCTATAGAGGGATCCAAGTTTCTTGTTGACTGTTTTTATTGTACTGTTAATATGTGTGTCAAAGTTGAGGTTATTGTCAATAGTTATTCCTAGAAGCTTGGTAGTTGGGTCTGGAGAGATAATAGTACCATTGTTAGATGCAAGTGTAAATTGTGTGGGGGTGGACTTATGTGTTGGGGAGAAGAGTAGCAGTTTTGTTTTCTTAGGATTTAGGAGGAGACAGCGGTTTGTAAGCCATTGTTCCACAGTGTTAAATGCGTTCTGGGTTATGGTTTGCAGTTCAATTTGAGAGTTAGCTGAGCAGATAATAGTGGAGTCATCTGCATACTGAATGCAGGTAGAATGAGGAATTGCTGAGTGAAGATCATTAATACAGATGGAAAATAGGAGTGGCCCTAATATGGAGCCCTGAGGGACACCAAGGGAGATAGGTAGGAGATTTGATAGATAATTGAGCCAGAGTACCGCTTGTTTTCTGTTATTAAGGTAAGATTTGAACCAGTTGATGGTTAATGGGTCTAGGGACAGAGACTGCATGATATGCAAGAGCAGCTGGTGATGAACCATGTCGAAGGCTTTGGATAAATCAACGAATTAGACAGTATGATGACCCAGAAGGTAAAACAATAAAGCATAGAACCGAAGCTGCCACAGGAAACAGAAGTTTAATCCACAAGCCACAAACAGTTCACATAAACGCCTCCAAATTCACAGTATGTTTTCATTTCTCCTACTTCATCAGATGTGGGCTGCTTCCAAAGCTAACACCTTTTATAGAGCACATTGTTTCAATTAACAAATCAGCTTTGCTAAGCAATCAACTTGTAATTGAGAAAAAGTGAAAAAAATGCTTTTGTGCTTTTAACCTGATGTTAACATTTTATGTTTTATATGATAAAAATTTAAAGGTGTGTGTCAATACATTACTAAATCACATACTCTTATTATAAATAACCATTCACTCTTAAAACTGTGTTCAATTTTGGTAAAATGCATGAATGAATTAAAAAATACTAAATAAGTAAAAAATGAAATGAAACTTTCCTTTGATGAAAGAAATACTTCTGCAAAAACTAATCCATTTAGCACCATCTAGTGGCCAAACAAAGATTTTGCAAGGAACAACAAAATAAACCATTCCCTTTTCCTTAAAACATAACTTACATAAAGTGAGTTCTAGAAATGCCTACTTTAATATATGCTTGGTCTATAAATACATACATATGTTAAAAAATAATTTATTACTGTTTGATTAAAAAAACGTATTAAAAAAACATGTTATTAAAATTGCATTCAAATGAACATTAAATAAAAAATACTTAACAAAAAAGATGTTTAGTAAAAAGTATGTAGAGAGTTTATAAAGCATTTAGGACACTTTATAAGGTTTGAGCAACTTTCTTGAAATTCCTATTAGGCACATATTACAATCTGGCTGATCTTATTTTCAAAAGGGGGGCTATGGAAATATTTTCCTTAAGACCAGGGGCTTTGTTTGCCTCTAGTAATAGTTGCCAGTACAGCTTCCTATATTCTATTCTTTCTTCCCACAGCCCTCCCCTTTTATCTATGTCTACTCTCTCAATAACATAATATGTAAATTGTGCCTCCGGGCATTCCTTAGTATGCTTATGCAGTGCATTTGTTTCCTTTTTTACCTGTATGTCATACATATGCTCGTATCTTCTCCTTTTTAGTTTCCTTTCTGTTTTTCCAACATAAAAACCTTGGCATGTCTTACACAATGCCAGGTATGCCAAGCCTTTAGAATCACAATTATTAAAGTCCCTACTTTCTAGCTTTATGTTTCTACTTTCTATAAAAACTTCTTCTTTGTTTATAACATAGGTACATTGCGAACAATGACCACATGTAAATGTTCCCTTCTTTATTCTCCTATTAGAATATCGGGTATCTGTATTACCTTCCAATAGTTTTTTGAGGTTATTGGAATTTTTGTATACTACTTTTAAATTACTTTTCGAAATGTTGTCCAAATCAGTGAAAGCTATGAATCTATTCCATTCATTTTCAACTATTTCTCTCACTATCCTTGAACTGGCATTGTACTCTAATACCAATGCATTACTGAAATTCTCATCCACATTTTTTTATTTACTTCCTTCTCAGTAGCATCTATACCCAATATAGGTTTAAATTTACTCTTCCTACCTTCCATCACCTCTATCTCCATCTTTTCTATTAACCAGTCAGGATAACTTCTATTCTTAAACATTTTTCTAAGAACATTCATTTCTTCCATAAAATCATCATCATTTGAAGTCATCCTACATGACCTAATATACTGGCCTTTTACTATATTTCTTTTATAATGCATAGGATGAGCACTCTTATAGTGTAGGTAAGAGTTTGAATAGGTCTTTTTCCTATAAACCTTGGACTGAAATGTATTGTCTTTTTTATATATTTCTATGTCCAAGAATTCTAGGGTATCTTCACTCAAGGAATAAGTGAATTCTAAAAAACCTATACTTGTATTTAAAAAAATCTATAAATACTGGTACCTGTTCACTCGGTGCCACCCAAAGAATACAAATGTCATCCAAAAATCTCTTATATTTTATCCAACACCTCTTATATTGTGATTGTAAAACAAATTTCTCTTCCCATTTAGCCAATACCAGATTTGCATATGTAGGGGCACAGGCTGCCCCCATTGCTACTCCCTTTATCTGGTGAAAGTATTCTCCCTTAAAATAAATGAAGTTATACTTTAGAACCAGATCAATCAACTGCATAATTACTGTACATTCATTATGACTTAAAGTGTTATCTTCAAACACTATTTCTTCCAGTAATTTTAATCCTTGTTCATGGGGTATGCTTGAAAACAAGTCTACTACATCTATAGTCAAAAATCTTAGGAGGGAGGCATTGGGAATGGAAGAACAGTGAGGTAGGAAAAGGAAATGAAAATGTGAGGGTCAGTGAACGTGTTATAGATTTGGATGATTTTAGAGATGATTTTTGTGAGGAACAACCTTTAAGGAGATCTGAAAGGTTAAAGAATATGGATGGATACCAAAATGAAAGACAGGACTCAAATTTTCAAGGGGAAGCAAGAAGGGGGAGGATGAGGTACTGAATATGGTTAGTACCAACCACCCTGACTTAGAAATTTCAGACATTGTTCAAGATGAAATTAACCCTTTTAAATTTATTAAGTGTGATTTTAGTATTTATAATTTTAGTCACATAATTTTAACAAATGAACATTTTAGTTTACTAAGTAAGGGTATCAAATTTATTCCTTGGAACAGAGGAGATCTTGCTAGAACATTAATGGATGTAAAGGAATTTACTAGAAAAATTAATTTTCAAACCATTTTTAGTCAGAATATTAAATATGAACCAACAAGAATGACTAGGAGAAGTGTATTTAATCCCCCCTACATCCCCAGATAAAAAACTTGGAAAATATAATAGAAAGAGGGGTTAGGGATAGTTTTAATAAGGTAAAATACAAAAATAACCTGAACCCACTTGAAAGTAAAACCTTAAAAGAAATTAGGGGTGACAAAAATCTAAGAATTATGAAACCAGACAAGGGTCACGGAATGGTTCTTATGGACAATATGACTTATGAGGGGAAAATGAATGAAATTTTGAGGGATCCTGATAAATATTCCAACGTGTCTATAAATGAAATCAATATAGCGTACAGACATATAGATATGATACTAGAGGAATTATTGGTAGATGGTTTAATAGACAGTAAGACATATGGTTACTTAAAAGTGGAGAAGCCAAGAATACCCACCATGTTCGGGATTCCGAAATACATAAGGATGAAATGAATCCACCCTTGCGACCAATAGTTTCGGCTGAAGGATCTAAAACCTTACCACTTGCTAAGTTTATAGATGGGAAATTGAAGGCAATATGGGTAAAAAGGTGTAATATATTAAAAGACTCTTGGGACTTTTTAAGAGGTTTAAAACAGGATTTATGGAAAGAGCATCTAAGATTTTTGACTATAGATGTAGTAGACTTGTTTTCAAGCATACCCCATGAACAAGGATTAAAATTACTGGAAGAAATAGTGTTTGAAGATAACACTTTAAGTCATAATGAATGTACAGTAATTATGCAGTTGATTGATCTGGTTCTAAAGTATAACTTCATTTATTTTAAGGGAGAATACTTTCACCAGATAAAGGGAGTAGCAATGGGGGCAGCCTGTGCCCCTACATATGCGAATCTGGTATTGGCTAAATGGGAAGAGAAACTTGTTTTACAATCACAATATAAGAGGTGTTGGATACAATATAAGAGATTTTTGGATGACATTTGTATTCTTTGGGTGGCACCGAGTGAACAGGTACCAGTATTTATAGATTTTTTTAAATACAAGTACAGATTTTTTAGAATTCACTTATTCCTTGAGTGAAGATACCCTAGAATTCTTGGACATAGAAATATATAAAAAGACAATACATTTCAGTCCAAGGTTTATAGGAAAAAGACCTTTTCAAACTCTTACCTACACTATAAGAGTGCTCATCCTATGCATTATAAAAGAAATATAGTAAAAGGCCAGTATATTAGGTCATGTAGGATGACTTCAAATGATGATGATTTTATGGAAGAAATGAATGTTCTTAGAAAAATGTTTAAGAATAGAAGTTATCCTGACTGGTTAATAGAAAAGATGGAGATAGAGGTGATGGAAGGTAGGAAGAGTAAATTTAAACCTATATTGGGTATAGATGCTACTGAGAAGGAAGTAAATACAAAAAATGTGGATGAGAATTTCAGTAATGCATTGGTATTAGAGTACAATGCCAGTTCAAGGATAGTGAGAGAAATAGTTGAAAATGAATGGAATAGATTCATAGCTTTCACTGATTTGGACAACATTTCGAAAAGTAATTTAAAAGTAGTACACAAAAATTCCAATAACCTCAAAAAACTATTGGAAGGTAATACAGATACCCGATATTCTAATAGGAGAATAAAGAAGGGAACATTTACATGTGGTCATTGTTCGCAATGTACCTATGCTATAAACAAAGAAGAAGTTTTTATAGAAAGTAGAAACATAAAGCTAGAAAGTAGGGACTTTAATAATTGTGATTCTAAAGGCTTGGTATACCTGGCATTGTGTAAGACATGCCAAGGTTTTTATGTTGGAAAAACAGAAAGGAAACTAAAAAGGAGAAGATACGAGCATATGTATGACATAAGGGTAAAAAAGGAAACAAATGCACTGCATAAGCATACTAAGGAATGCCCGGAGGCACAATTTACATATTATGTTATTGAGAGAGTAGACATAGATAAAAGGGGAGGGCTGTGGGAAGAAAGAATAGAATATAGGAAGCTGTACTGGCAACTATTGCTAGAGACAAACAAAGCCCCTGGTCTTAAGGAAAATATTTCCATAGCCCCCCTTTTGAAAATAAGATCAGCCAAATTGTAATATGTGCCTAATAGGAATTTCAAGAAAGTTGCTCAAACCTTACTTATAAAGAGTCCTAAATGCTTTATAAACTCTCTACATACTTTTTACTAAACATCTTTTTTGTTAAGTAATTTTTATTTAATGTTCATTTGAATGCAATTTTAATAACATGTTTTTTAATAAGTTTTTTAATCAAACAGTAATAAATTAATTTTTAACATATGTATGTATTTATAGACCAAGCATATATTAAAGTAGGCATTTCTAGAACTCACTTTATGTAAGCTATGTTTTAAGGAAAAGGGAATGGTTTGTTATTTTGTTGTTCCTTGCAAAACCTTTGTATGGCCACTAGATGGTGCTAAATGGATTAGTTTTTTTTTTTTTTTTTTTTTTTTTTTTTTTTAAACACAGCTTTATTGATTTACAGATACAAAAGAGAAATATAAACATTATTACAATATTAAATGGATTAATCTTACACAGGTAGGTAGAAGTAAATCAAAATATAACCTATATACATATGTGCCAGAAAAAAACAAAAAGACACCATTTGCATATTGTAAGGTAATGTTGAATAAACACATAACATGCTACAATGCACCTTAATCCACCCATATAATCCTGCAGAAAGGAAGGGAGTTAAATATCAAACAGTTTCAATTCCAAGACCAATATAAAGGATAAATGCTAGGGAATAAGTGAGTATGTAGAGAGGTCAAGAGTAGAAAAGGTAAGTTGAAGTACCTATAAGGATATAATTGTTAATCAGTAGACAAGAGTAGAAAGATAAAGTCCCATAATCTCTGGTATGTAGCCCGCTTACGGGAATTAATTATTAGCAGTTTTTGAGAAGTGATGTACTTGATGGCCAGAGCCTTAAAGTCCCTCCAGGATATTTTGGAGCGATCCATCCAGTGTTTGGTAATGTAAAATTTGATCAGGAGGCAGAGAATAATTAGGGCACGGAGCTTAAATTTAGGTATATAAATACTCATGATATGTAATAGCGCCATTTCCCAGGACAGTGTAGATTTATGATACCCCATTTTCTCTAAACGAACCTTGAGTGAGCACCAGATACTGTGAGAATATCTACAAGACCACAGAATATGCATGATGTCTGCATGTGGATACAAACAACAGGAACATGCAGTGGAGACATTCGGATCAAATTTGTTCAAATGGACTGGAGTTAGATATAGATTATTGGTAACCATAAATTGTGTATAGCAAAGTTTTTTATAGGGCGAATACATAAGTGTATAATTTATAGCCTGAAGCTTCTGTTCTATCGAGAGGCTTAGACCCTGTTGATCCCAGTAATCTGCAAATATGATTTTTCCTTGGTTTAGAAATGCGGAGAAGGTCTTGTAGGCAACAGATACCATATTTTTCTTGTTAGTTAAGTTTTTAAGTAGGGTGGCCACCTGGTTTTGTTCCATATCAGTACTGGGAAAGCTGAGGAGTACCGATACGGTAAGCTCTCTTAATTGCCTCAGGGTGATGGTATATTTTTTAGGTAGATCTAACGCCATACGGAGTTCTGTTAGGGATAAATGATTATATTTATGTATATCCCATAGGGTAAAATCTTTAACTAATGGAAGGTTACTTAGTTTAATCATTTTACTGTTCAGGTTTATATTTGGGTTAAGATGGAATGGCTGAAAAAGGAGGAGGGCATTTCCTAGTTTAGTGGATTGGAATAGTTCCTGAAATGTTTTAATTAACCCTTTTAAGGAAAAGTGTAACTTTAGCTTTTTAAGGTTTAATTTACTTAGAAAGGGTAGAGCTTTTGGGTTAATGTCATTATCTAGGGCATGATTGTACAATAATTTGACCCAAGGGGGAGTCCAAGTATGGGAGTTCGGCTGGTAGTTTGCGATTGTGAATATCCTGTTCGCTTGGATAATTTTGTAGTATAGAAGTAGATCGGGCATCGCCAGGCCCCCCATATTTTTTGTCAGGGTAAGTCTTTGATATGAAATTCTAACCGATTTAGGGTGCCAAATAAACTTTGCAAATGCTTTGTGTATCTTGTTCAAGAAAGACTTCGAAGTATAAGAAAGAGATGCATTGAGCTGATAGAGAAGCTTAGGAAGAATATTCATTTTAATGATAGAGGTTTTAGTAAGCATGGGGAGTTTTAACTGTTGCCATCTCGAAATGTCTTGGGAGATGGAAAGCCATGTTTTTGATAAATTAGTCTGCAGAATAGAAGAAGAGGTATGATCATAGAAAACTCCTAAATATTTAAGGGAGTAGTCTAGACGAAAGGGAACATCTGGAAATAGATATTGTTTATGTGATACGGGGTTGATCGGGAAGATAAACGATTTGTTTTGGTTAATTTGGTAGTCCGAGATAGAGGCGAAGGTATTCAAGGATTTCACCAACTTTTTAATATCAGACAGAGGATGTTCAAAGTATATATTCAGATCATCAGCGAAGGCAGTTAAGCTAATCTTAGTTTTAAGAATTTTAGGAATTGAATGATAAGTTTTCTGTAATAGAAACAAGAAAAAGGATTCTAAATATAAGTTAAATAACAGTGGTGAAAGAGGGCACCCCTGCCTAGTACCATTTGCAATCTTTATCGGTTGAGAGTATTGTCTATTTATGTATAACCTAGTGTAAGAGTTATTGTATAGTGTTTTGATAATATTGATAAAGTCAGGGGGGATGCCAAAAGAAGACAGTGCCAAGAACAAAAACTTCCAGTTTACCCTGTCAAAGGCTTTACAAGCATCTAAAATCAGAGCATATCTAGGATTTCTTTCTTTTTTGGTAAGGTTTATTATAGTTTCTAGTGTTAAGGTATTATCCCAGGTATGTCTGTTGGGAATAAAGCCTGCCTGTTCTGGAGAAATTAAGGTATGTATCATTTTTTTAAGCCTGTTTGCTAGAATGGCCGAAATAATTTTTATGTCTATATTCATAACAGAAATTGGTCTATAGTTATTTATGTTGGAGGTATCTAGAGTATTTTTAGGAATTAGAATAGTTTTAGAGTGATTAATATATCGGTCAGTAATACCATTAGATGAGATATATTCATAAAGTTGAAGCAGGATGGGAGCCAGATTATTCTTAAATAATTTATAAAATTTGGGAGTGTAACCATCTGGACCTGGTGCTTTCCCTAATTTAAGGTTATCAATAGCCTCGTGGATTTCTGATATCATTAGAGGAGCTGAGAGGGCATTTTCCTGGGATTTGGTTAATTTTGGGAAAGTAAGATTAGACAGAAATTTCTCCATCTCAGCATGAGAAGGAAGCGTGTTGTTGGTAGCATACACATCTGTGTAAATTTGGTGGAATAGTTGAATAATTTGTGCATTTGATTTATAAAGTATGTTGTGATATTGAATTAATGTGATTCTAGAGGATTTAGGTGTGCACCCTATCAGTCTGGCAAGGGCTTTGGACGGGGTTTGTATGGATTCAGAATATTTAGCAATATATCTCAATTCTTGAAGGGTAAAGATGGATTGTTGGTGTTCGAATAGTTCTTTTTGTTTGATGTGTAATTGTTGTTCTATATCTAAGGAGTAGTTTTCTAGAAGTTTGTCATCCAAAATCTTAATCTCTGATATTAATTTGTTTTCCAGTTCTTTATTCAATTTCTTAAGGAAAGTGGCTTTCTTGATAAAAATTCCCCTCAACACAGCTTTACATGCCGCCCATCTAATATGAAAGGGGATTTCACTGTCTCTGGATGGGGAGAAAAGTTCCTTTAGAGTAATGGTGATTTCTTCATTTAGCGATTGGTCTTTTAGTAAATTGCTATTTAAAGCCCAGTTGTAATTCTTGTATGTTGAGGATGGATTAATATTAAAGCCTATCTCTAAGATGATTCTTGAATGATCTGAGAGGAATCTGGGTTCAGTTAGAAATTTAATTTGCCTATTCGTTAAGGTGTTAGATATTAGAAAAAAGTCTATACGTGACCAGGAGTGGTGGCATTTTGAAAAATAAGTAAAACTATTCTTGTTTTCAGAGTCACAATCAAACGAAATAGGGTCCATCAAATCAAAGTCAAGTATTAACTCTCTCAGCGCTAGCGAATCCTGGGAGTTTAGAGCTCTTGGCTTACTTGAGCGATCTATGTTAGGGTCAATTACCATATTCCAATCACCACCTATAATAAGGATATGATTTGAGAATTTAAGTAAGAAATTATAGACCTTCATGATAAAATCTTGCTGTCCTGAGCATGGGCCGTATAGGTTTAGGAATAAAACAGGTTTATTTAAATTATAAGATAGACATGTAAAATAACACCATCTGCCCTCCTGATTAAAACCTCTATCAATAATCATAGGTTTAAAGGACTTTTTAATAATGATCGCCACCCCCTTGGAGTTATTAGAAAAGCCCAATGAAATAATGTCCCTAACCCATTTTCTATTATTTTCTTTGGTCCATTCATCATTATTCATGTGAGTTTCCTGGATGAAGCAAAGGTCTGACTGGGATTTGCAAAGTAGATGTAACACCAAATTTCTTTTGTTTTTCTTCTGTAACCCTCTGACATTCCAGGAAGTAATATTCCAGATTTTATCCATTTTCCAGGAGGGTCTGGGTAATAATATAAGAGAATCTGGAATGTAGGATGGATAAAAGAGAATAGCTTTCAGTGGAATTGTAGCATAGGATGGTAGGTAAAGGAGTGGCACAAAACTCTCTCAATTCTATCCCCGTGCCTAACCACATAGCCCCTATAATTGAGAGAGAAGTAAATCTATATACACTAAAGAACCATAAGTTTACTAAACATTTGGGTCGTAGGAACAAGATATAATACCAACAATATTTACATTCAATATACAACATCAGACTGATTCCCCAAGAAGTCATCAGAAACCCTACTTATCTTATCCAAATAACTTCCAAGTACAATGGAATAACATGAGGAGAATGGTTAATTATGAAAGAGTTGACCTAACACATGCAAATGAACAGTTTCTAATAATTCTAATTATAGTACAAGATTTCACTCTTTGACACCCAAAATATTTAAACAGGGTTCAGCTGATAGGTGTTGAAATGACAGGGTGTATCTAATAGATTAATGTTAGGAAATTTCTTTATATAAGAATTACTATATGTATAATGGGATATATTATAAAAGTCATCAGCTGGGATGCAAACTAGAGTGAGATGTTAAACCTAGGAGGTAGTGCTACAACAACCTACACAGAATCTATCTCCTGAATATAAAAGCTGCATTCAACTGTTAGACTAGTGGAGTATAGAGTCATCTTTAAGACTAGCGGTATGCAGGCAGGTATAAAGCTCCAAATGCAGAATGCAGGCGCAATAGGTCTGGTTTTAGGACCCAAAGGATGAGCTATAACAGTCCAGTTCTACATAGTAGCTTCGTCAGTTTGGAAAAGCAAAGAAAATTCAACTTTCACTTTACCAGACACTCTGATTCTATTTGTATCTTTGTTCCAGTTCACTGGATAGATTGCTTACTGCAATTCAGCAATGTTAGTTTATTTACGCTTTCCAGGAAGACCAGTGCGGTATAGTTTTTCAGTGAAAGTTCGCTTTTGTGTTTCCGGGTCCGGGTGTGCTACAGTTATGACCTGCACCTGTTGTTGCATCCGGGGATCTTCAGGATAACTGAGACCGAGAGAAACGGTCCTAGTAGACCGGAGAGTGATCTGAGCAAAATAACCTAACAATTAGGAGTTTTATTTATCTGGAAAGTTACCTGATATCCAAAGAGACATACAGGGAATAGCAGACAGTCTTCGGTAATCAAAGGCCACTTTCGGAAGCATTCAGCCTGTAGACGGTGCAGCTCCAAAGCATTTAACAAAGATTATGTCCGCCTCTTTGGGTGAGGACATAGAGAATTTAGCATCTTTGAAGGTAAATAACAGCGAGCACGGAAACCTCATTTGAAATTTAATTTTTTGGCCTATAAGGTCAGCACAGTAGGGAAAAAGTTTGCGACGTTTCTCTCTAATTTCAAGGGGTAAGTCCTGTGAGATATGTATAGTTTGATTGTTCCAAGAGAAATGGTTCGATTTTTTGTAAGCTGAAATAATATTTTGCACATCTTGGTAATTGAGCATTTTTACATAAATGGGTCTTGAAGTTGAAGTAGATTGCTGTTTCCACAGGGTTCTATGTGCTCTTTCAATGGTGTACGTGGTTGAAGGATTACTCACATGAAGAAGGTTATTAAATACTTGTGTAATGGTTTCGATTAGCTGGTGGGATTCGTATTTTTCAGAAAGACCCCTGATTATCAGATTATTGCGTCTGCTTCTAGCCTCTAGGTCAACAATCTTCGCTTGAATGTCATAGATTGTTTTGTCTCTGGACTTAATTTCTTCTTTTAGATGCTCTATTTCTATTTCGTTTGAATTAGATCTATCTTCTACAAGATCCAAGCGTTCAACAATTTTATTTATTGTGGATCCGAAGGAGTTCATTTTCCCAGATAATTCTTGAATGGCCGATTGCAAAGGAAGTAGGGCGCTTTTCAGCTCGTCCATCTGCATTGCTCCGTCAGTCTTCTGTTTAATTGGATCCTTTATTTGTTCTTGTACACTTTTAGATGATCTCAGTCTTTTTGCTTCTTTCTCCGGTGAAGTAGATATAGCAGATAGTTTAGCCTTTGTACTTTGAAATTCCATGTTTTCGACTTCCTTTGGCATTGCTAGCTTCGTTTCTCTTCTTGTGGGTACTGTCATTTACTGTGGTGCTGAAAGTTCAGGCCTCTATGTACCCACGTGTGGGATCGTTTTCTTCTAGGAACTGATTAAATGCTGTAGATCTATAGCACAAATCCACTATATTTGCTTAGGTTTCGGCTCTAGTTTCTTCTAACAGATATGGCTTTAAAGAAAAATGGTCTATACCTAAGGATTACTGCATTTAGTAATATAACCTAATATATGAAGTCAGAGCTATGAGGAGTGGGTGCTTCTCAAACAACCACCATTTTGGAATCCTAAATGGATTAGTTTTTGCAGAAGTATTTCTTTCATCAAAGGAAAGTTTCATTTCATTTTTTACTTATTTAGTATTTTTTAATTCATTCATGCATTTTACCAAAATTGAACATAGTTTTAAAAGTGAATGGTTTTTTATAATAAGAGTATGTGATTTAGTAATGTATTGACACACACCTTTAAATTTTTATCATATAAAACATAAAATGTTAACATCAGGTTAAAAGCACAAAAGCATTTTTTTTCACTTTTTCTCAATTACAAGTTGATTGCTTAGCAAAGCTGATTTGTTAATTGAAACAATGTGCTCTATAAAAGGTGTTAGCTTTGGAAGCAGCCCCCATCTGATGAAGTAGGAGAAATGAAAATGTACTGTGCATTTGGAGGCGTTTATGTGAACTGTTTGTGCCTTGTGGATTAAACTTCTGTTTCCTGCGGCAGCTTCGGTTCTATGCTTTATTGTTTTACCTTCTGGGTCATCATACTGTCTAATTTCGAGGTTGTTTATCGTGTTGGTGACCGGGTTACCTTATTTATAAATCAATGAATACTGCAGAGGAATGAAAGCCGTTGTTACGATTATTGTTAATACAGTCTGTAAAAGATAGCAGGGCAGTGGTGGTACTATGGTAAGGTCTGAAGCCATATTGACAGTTAGCTAGTAGCTTATTTTGGAGAAGGTGGTTTAGAAGTTGTTTCTGAATACATTTTTCCATAATTTTTGCCAGGGGAGATAGCAAGGCTATGGGATGAAAATTAGAGAAATCATTTGAGTTCCCATCTTTGTGTAGAGGAATAATATAAGAAATTTTCCAGATGGTCGAGATATGTCCTTCACTAATGGTTCTATTGATAAGAATGGATATAGGGTAGGCTATAGATTTGGCTCCTATTTGAAGGTATTCTGCTGGGAGTTGGTCAGCTGAGGGGGTAGAAGGTTTAAGTTTTAGTAGAAGAGAGCAAATAGTAGAAGTAGACACTGGTTGCAATAGAAATGAAGGAGGAGGATTTACAGAAGAATTAGGCAGGTTTGCGGTGTCTGGTGTAAGATGGCTAGCAAGAGATTGGATGGCATTGGTAAAGAAGGCGTTAAAGGAGTTGGCAGTGTGAATGGGATTATCTGGGTTGGATCCCAGAGGGTTGGGGGTGACTGATTGTCCTGGATGAAGAAGTTTGTTAATGCTGTTCCAGAACATTTGTGGTTTATTAAAATGGGTTTGCTGTATTTGGAGGTAAAAGTTCTTTTTATCTAGCACTATGGCTTTTTTAGTATCATTTCTTAGTTGTCTGAAAATTAAGTGATCTAATGGGTTTTTAGTAGAATGCCATTTAATCCAGGCTTTGTTTCTCAGATGGATTTTATGCCTTGAAGTGTTTGAGAGCCAGGGTGCAGGTTTAGCTTTACATCTAATAGAACGTAATGGGGCATGGTGGTTCAGGATGGATAAGAATGTGGAATTAAAATATGCTACAGCTTCATCAAGTGGAAGATATTTTAGTGGTGACCAATTACATTGTTTAAGTTCTGTAAGGAATAGATCGTGGTTAAATTGTTTTTTGGAGCGAACAGTTCTGGCATTGTTGGGATGTGTAAGGTTGGTTTTAGATCTAATAAAATAGGTTAGGGAGTGGTCACTTAGATCATCTGGGAGGGTCCCTACTTTGTAGGTATGTAGAGGATTATTAGTAAGTATCCAGTCCAAGATAGTTTCTTTGTTGTTGTTCTATGTTTTATTTATTTATTTATTTATTTTACATTTGTTTACTGGGATAGTCCAACTAGATACATGTCCATTTTCAGCAGAGGCCCGGGGAGAAAAGCTCCAAAAAGACATTCAACAAATTGTTACATTTTTACAGTTTAAAACACAAAATAAAACACAAATAAAATTATTTTTACACAGATGTAAACAAATACAAAAACAGATACACAAACAAATTATTACATTTTTACTCAGATGGAAAATTCTAGACAGTGTTTTTAAAAAAGATAGGGTATTGAATGCCTAGTAGGCTAACCTGGTATTAGATCCAAGGAGATCATAGTATTTATAAGCTAAGAAACAATAAAGTGTAGGCAGAAGTCCTCCATGTGCACACGAGTGATGGTTAAAGTTAGTCTGGATTAGGACAAGGACATAGCCATCATTTTTTAAAGTACTGAATCAGACTTTTCTTGAAATGAGGTAGAGAGAGTTCAGATGTAAGATTAGCAGGAAGGGAATTCCAAGTTTTGCCAACAGAGTTAGCAAATAGAGATTCTCTGGCTGTGTTGTTGGATTTGAGAGTTTGAACTAGTAGTCTTTCAGATGAACGAAGTGCGCTAAGGTTACTGTTGGGGGTGATGAGGTTTTTAAGTACGGCTGTATTATTTGGTTAGTACAGGATCTTCTGTGCAACTATTAGTTGGTTAACCTGAAGTAGGTTAGGCAGTTCAAGCCATCCTAGTAGATTTAGGTTATGACAGTGATGAGTTCTGTAGGCTGCATCGGTAGCAAATCTAGCAATGTGATTGTAGCTGCTAGAAAGTTTATTAAGGTCAGTTTTGCTGAGGTTTGTAAATAGAAGGGAAGCATAGAGGAGGGTGGAGAGTAGATGTGTACGAGCAATTACAGTTCTGGCTAATGGCGTTAGGAAGGGCTTGATCCTATATAGTGAGCCAAGTTTTTTATTAACTGTTTTAATAGTTTTATTGATATGTAGATCAAACTTAAGGTTATTATCTATTATAACTCCTAACAGTTTGGTTAAGGAATCTGGGGAAATAATGGTGCCGTTGTTGGATTTTAATGTAAAGGTTATAGGGGCAGACCTGTGAGTGGGGGAGAAAAGCAGCAGTTTGGTTTTATTAGGATTTAACATGAGACAATGGTTAAAGAATCAATTTTCAACTGTGTTAAAAGTATTTTGGGATATAATCTGTAACTCTGTAGGTGAAGTGTCGGAGCATACTAAAGTGGAGTCATCTGCATATTGAATGCATGTTGCATTTGGGATGACCTTATACAAATCATTGATGAAAATGGAAAATAATAGTGGACCTAGTATGGAGCCTTGGGGTACTCCAAGAGTGATGGGCAAAAGGGTGGATAGTTTGCTCTGCCATAGGACAGCCTTTTGTCTACCACTGAGATACAATTGAAACCATTGGATGGCCTGGTCCTCTAGGGAGATGGATTTAAAAGTGTTTATGAGTATTTGGTGGTTTACCATATCAGAGGCTTTTGAAAGATCTAGAAAGATAGCAGAGGAAGGTTTATTATTGTTTCAGTGTTGGTTAATGATGTTAGAGAAGGAGAGGAGAGCTGAGGTTGTACTATGGAATGGTCTAAAGCCATGTTGGGTGTTGGCTAGAAGATTACTATGGATAAGATAGTTTAGGAGTTGATTGTGGATGCATTTTTTCATAATTTTACCTAAGGGTGACAGAATAGCTATGGGTCTATAGTTTGAAAGTTCAGTAGTGCTGCCCCCTTTATGGAGTGGGATGACATGGGATATCTTCCAGACGGAGGGAATGGACACTTCAGTTATAGTTCTATTGATCAGGATAGTAATGGGGTATGCTATGGCATCTGCAGCTTTTTTGTAGATATTCTGCAGGGAGGAGATCAGCTGACAGGGTGGTAGGCTTTAGTTTTTTAAGTAATTTTCGGACCAATGATGTGCAAACTGGTTTGAAGTTAAAGGGGAGTTGGGAACAGGGTGTAGTGGCCGGAGAATATGGGCATCCAGGGGATAATTAGTTAGCTAGGTTCTGGATGGTTGCTGTAAAGAAGCTGTTAAAGGTATTGGCAATTTCTGCTGGGGGGTTTTGGTTAGCATCCAAGGGGGTAGGAGTGGAGGACTGTCCTGGACTAAGGAGTTTGTTTATACCTACCCAAAACTTTTGTGGCTTGTTTTGGTGTTTTTCTTGTAGATGACAGTAATAGTTTTTCTTGTCTAATGTGGTGGATTTTTTTGTTTCATTTCTTAGCTGTCTGTATCTAAGTTGTTCTATGGGTTTTTTGTGGCCCTCAAAATGGCCCAAGCCCTGTTTCTAAGCAGCATTTTATGTCTGGTTTCTTTTGAGAGCCAAGGAGCAACTTTTGTTTTGGTTCTAATAGTCCGTGCTGGTGCATGGGTTTCAAGGATGGATAGGAATTTGGTATTAAAGTACTTTACTGCTTCTTCAAGTGGTAATTGTTTCAGAACTGACCAATTGCAAGATTTGAGTTCATTTTGGAAATTTGTGCAGTTTAAATTCTTATTGTTCCTTATTGTTTTAAAAATGGACTGGATGTGGATATCAGCTTTTTGCCTGATTAAATAGGTGAGAAGGTGATCACTTACATCATCAGGCAGGATCCCACACTTGTATTTGCAGGGATGGGTGTTAACAACAATCCGATCCAGAATAGTTGCTTTATTGTTGGGTTTACTGATCCTAGTGAGGGAGAATATGACCTGTGAAAATCCATAAAGGTTTATGTGGTGAATGGGGGGTTCTGAGGAACACATGTTCCAGTCTATGTTGAAGTCCCCAAGTACAATGGTTTCTTGGGGGTAATTGCTGGATAACCAATGTAGGATATCTTCAAGGGTATTTATGTTATTGCCTGGGGGAATATACACACAGACGAGATTTATACATTTGTTCTTATTAATGTGGAGCTTAGTGATAAGAATTTCAGCATTGCCAAACAGGGAAGTTTGCAGGGCATTATTTGACACTTCAAGCATGGATTTATACAGAACAGCTACCCCACCTCCCTTTCTGTTGGTTTGATCAAGCCTTAGAATGTTATAGCCTGGTGGTATAACTTCTTCATCTGAAGTAAAATGTTTTAGCCATGTTTCAGTAAGATAGTATGTCTGGGGAAAGAGCATCTAAGAGGACATGTAGGTGTTGAATCTTATTGTTTACACTTCTGATATTTAGGTGACTGATCAAGAGTGAGTTTGGGCGTTTGTCTAAGATTTATGTAATAGTGGGACAGTTAGTAAAGGACCTAGAGCCAGTGGATGAGGATGGGCCTGGGTTTGGGTGGATATCGCCATCCATTGTCAAGTTGCATTGTAATCTGATTGTGAGCTTCCAGATTTTAATTAATAGATTTTGGTGTCTTTTGGTTTTAGGGTTGGCATATCTTGTTCTAATGGGATGCTGATACCTAGTAAGGTAAGCAGCGCCCCCCCCCCCCCTCCACACACACACAGTCATCTTCCATGTCTCTTTTATTTCCTTCTGTTAGCAAATAGTATCCATAGCTGATCAGATACTATGTGTGTTTAATTTAATTGAGAGCACAGTAGCCTACAGATACAAGGTTATGCTGTTTTTCCACCTGATAAATTGTTAAGAAATGACTTAGAGCTTCACAGCAGTTCTTGGTCAATTTTGATTGTTTTTCTTAAACACAAACTTGTCTTTGCCTGGATCTTGGCTCATTAACAGCAGGACAAAAGAACTCCCAGCCGACACTCTTGTTTCCTCCTCCCCTTTCCCTGTTTATTACCTTAAGCCAATTCCAAAGTTAATAAATATTACCTGTGGCAGGCACCATTTTAGATTTTACATAGTCGGACTGGATCTGAAGCACTAATAGCTCCCTTCCAATCAATATCTTAGAAAACCTTTATTACCTGATTTGGCTTACTAAGTCCCTTACTACCCATTAAAGAGTACTGCTCAAGAAAGCTTAATGCTTTACATGTGAGCTCTTGAATGCTAAGTGTCATACCAGGGCATAAAAGTGAAATTTACTCTCATAGCCATAAAACTATAAAACATGACAAATGCAATTCTTGAGACAAATTGTTATAAAAAAGAGGAGAGGAACCTAACAGAAAGTAAGAAAGAACATATTTTAGCTCCAGTGCACTCACGCAGTATACACAGACTGACAAATCAGTTATGGATACTATTTGCTAACAGAAGGGAATAAAGGAGACATGGAAGATGATTGTGTGTGTGTGGAGGGGGGGGCTGATTACAAGCCAAAGCAGAGTGCTCTCCTTAACTGTTGTACATGTGTTCTTAACAGGGCATATCTTAACGGCTGTATATGTGCTTTTAACAGGACATACCTTTGAGTGTTGTATATGTGTTCTTAACAGGACATACCTTAACTGTTGTATATGTGATCTTAACAGGGCACACCTTAACTGTTGTGCATGTGTTCTTAACAGGGCATATCTTAACAGTTGTACTTGTTCTTAACTGGGCACACCTTAAATGCTGTACATGTGTTCTCAGTAGGGCAGACCCTACTTTCAAGTGGCAGAGGGGCAACAAAAGTACATGGGTGGCTGCCACAGAAGGTGAGAATACCACTACAGACAGTGGGATGTGCATGTGGTGTGTGGCATTCCTGTTCACATCTGCACTGGTGTTATTCTCACATGTGTGTCTGATGATATTTGTCCATTCTGTCATCCTAATGCAGGTCCAGTTATAGAAGAAGAGAAGGAGCAGGCCAAACTGCCTCAGTCTCTACCAGCTGTAGAATTTTGCACTGGGTTGCCAGTGCTCATCATTTCTCTCTCGCAGTGAATGGATTTACTGCTGAAGGTTACCTGGAGGAGTCATTTGTACCCTCGCCTTTACATGTCTTAACACCACACACCTTAACTGTTGTACATGTGTTCTTAACAAGGCACACCTTAACTGTTGTACACATGTTCTTAACAGGGCACAATTTAACTGTTGTACACATATTCCTAACAGCCCACATTTTTACTGTTATACACATGTTCTTAACAGGGCATATCTTAACTGTCGTACATGCCGTTAACAGGGCATGCCTTAACTGCTGTATATTTGTTCTTAACAGGACACACCTTGACTGTTGTACATGTGTTCTTAACAAGACATACTTAAACTGTTATACATGTGTTTTTAACATGACACACCTTAATTGTTATACATATGTTCTTAACAGGGCAAGCCTTAACTGCTGTACATGTGTTCTTAACAGGGCAGACCTTACTTTCCAGTGGCAGAGGAGCAGCAAATGAACATGGGTGCTGCCACAGAAGGTGAGAATACCATTCCAGACAGTGTTTTGTGGAATTCCAGTTTACATCTGCACTGGTGTTATTCTCATATGTATGCCTGATGATTTATCCATTCTGTAATCCTAATGCAGATCCAGTTATAGAAAAAGAGAAGGAGCATGCCAAACTACCTCAATCACTACCAGCTGTGGAATCTGGCACTGGGTTGTCAGTGGCCATCATTTCTCCCTTTCAGTGAGTTAGATTTACTGCTGAACGTGACCTGGAGGAGTCATTTGTACACTCTGTGTCTGTACCTTAAATGTTCTACAAGTGTTCTTGACAGGACACACCTTAACTGTTGTACATGTGTTCTTTACAAGACATACCTGAACTGTGATACATGTGTTCTTAACATGGCACAGATTAACTGTTGTACATGTGTTCTTAACAGGACACACCTTTGACTGCTGTATGTGTGTTCTTAACAGAGCATATCTTATACATTGTACATGTGTTCTTAACAGGGCATACCATAACTGTTGTACACGTATTCTTAACAGGGCATACCTTAACTGTTGTGCATGTGTTCTTAACAGGGCATACCTTAATGATTATACATGTGTTCTTAACAGGGCACACATTAATTGTTATACATGTGCTCTTAACAGGTCACACCTTAACTGATGTATAGGTGTTCTTAACAGAGCACACCTTTACTGTTGTGCACATGTTTTTAAAAGGGCACACCTTAACTTTTGTACATGTATTCTTAAAAGGGAATATCTTAATTGTTGTACATGCTCTTAACATGGCATACCTTAACTATTGTACATGTTTTATTAACAGGGCAAACCTGACTTTCCAGTGGCAGATGAGGAGCAAATGAACATGGGTGGCTGCCATAGAAGGTGACAATACCACTTCAGACAGTGGGATGTGTACGTGTTGTGTGAAATTCCAGTTCACATCTGCACTGGTGTTATTCTTATATGTGTGTCTGATGTAATGTGTCCATTCTATCATCCTAATGCAGGTCCAGTTATAGAAGAAGAGAGAAGAGAAGAGAAGAGAAGAGAAGAGAAGAGAAGAGAAGAGAAGAGAAGGAGCAGGCCAAACTACCTTAATCTCTACCATCTGTGGAATTTGGCACTTTTGTACATGTTTTCTTAACAGGGCATATATTAACTGTTGTACGTGCTCTTAACAGGGCATACCTTAACTATTGTATATGTGTTCATAACAGGACACTCCTTAACTGTTGTACATGTGTTCCTAAAAGGGTACACCTTAACTGTTGTCCACATGTTCATCATTGTACACCTTAACTGTTGTACACGTTCTTAACAGGGCGCGTCTTTACTTTTGTACATGTGATCTTAACAGGGCATATTAACTGTTGTATGTGTTCTTAACAGGACACACCTTAAATATTGTATATGTGTTCTTAACATGGCACACCTTAACTGCTGTACATGTGTTCTTAACAGTCCATACCGTAAATGTTGTACACGTATTTTTAACAGGGCATACCTTAACTGTTGTACATGTGTTCTTAACAGGGCATACCTTAACCATTATACATGTGTTCTTAACAGGACACACCTTAACTGTTGTACATGTGCTCTTAACAGAGCACACCTTAACTAATGTATTAGGTGTTCTTAACAGGGCACGTCTTTACTTTTGTATATGTTTTCTTAACAGGGCATATATTAACTGTTGTACGTGCTCTTAACAGGGCATACCTTAACTATTGTATATGTGCTCTTAATAGGGCACACCTTAACTGTTGTACATGTGTTCTTAACAGGGTATATCTTAACTGTTGTACATGTGTTCTTAACAGGGTATACCTTAACTGTTATACATGTGTTCTTAACAGGGCACACCTTCACTGTTGTACATATGTTCTTAACAGGGCACACCTTAACTATTGTAGAGGTGTTCTTAGTTCTTAACAGACCACACTTTTACTGTTGTACACAAGTGTTTAACAGGACACGCCTTAACTGTTGTACATGTGTTCTTGAAAGGGTACACCTTAACTGTTGTACTCATGTTCAACATTGCACACCTTAACTGTTGTACACATGTTCTTAACAGGGCACATCTTTACTTTTGTACATGTGATCTTAACAGGGCATAGTAACTGTTGTATGTGTTCTTAACAGAACATACCTTAAATATTGTATATGTGTTCTTAACATTGCACTCCTTAACTGCTGTGCATGTATTGTTAACAGGGCAAACCTTACTTTCAGTGGCAGAGCAGCAAATGAACTGGTAGATAAGGATCTCCTGGCATGAGGTGCAAAGGTTGGTTGCTGTTAAGGTATGTCACAGCTGGACGCTTGCACTTCAATCATCCTCTGTCATGGCTGACAAAGTTAGACAACAAGCAGGCACAGATCATTGGCTTTTCAGAAGAGTAGCTAGCCTATACCACCCAGTTACCCAGATGACTGATACCTGGACTTGTTGCCATCTGGGCTGAACTGGCAGCCATCATGTCAGGAGTCATCTCTATTCCCATCCAGGTGTTTCCCTTCTTAAATAGTCATTTTCCATCCTGATGTTTTCCCTCCCTTAAGTATTATTCCCCATTTTTTGTTTATTGTCCTTCTCACTTTAGTCTGGCAGTTAGCACAGAGAACAAAAGCTCTGGTCTGTTAATGAGCTGCAGCCTATATTCAGAGTATGGGATCTGATTCCTTCCACCTCCATTTGCCTACTGTGTGAATCTGATATTTAACCAGACAGCACTCCTGAGTCACCTGTGAAAAGGGATAACTGTGTCCTGTGGGCTTCCCTGGTTAAGAAAATGCATAAAAAATGCCCAACCCTCCCCGTCAATGCTTGACTATCATCTGTTCGTATGAATGCATCCATTGTCCTCTTCAATTTTTACATGTATTCCACTCCTGTCTGTCTTTGCCTGTACTCTATGTGTGTCTATCTTGCCCCTGCTACCTGCCCTTCTCCTTCTGTCCCAACACCCAGCTATCCCTCACTAACATACTTATCTACCTTTCTTTTGTGCAACTTACAGAAGAGGTTCTTTCCCCATAGAAAATCACCCTTCCTTTGCCCCATCTTTCATATCTTGTGATTACCCATCCATGTTTACTTCATTTGCACTTCTCCCCTTTCCTACTTTCATATTTATCCAGTTGTGCCTCTATTTATAAGCTGAACAAGGTTGCCACTGCGCTGTGTATATCCACACTGGTCTTTCTGTGTCCCACTATTCTCATCTATGTTTCCCTTCTTGTGTTGGCTGGACACTAGCTACAGCTGTACATTGCTACACTACACATCTGAGCATGCACTGGATAAGCTATGCATTGCTGCACTGCACATGTGGATATGTACTTAATCAACTAAGCATCACTACACTACACATATGAGTATGCAGTGAATCAGATATGTATCGTGATACTGAGCATGCACTGAATCAGCTATGCATTGCCACCTTGCACATGTTAGCATGCACTGAGTCAGCCTTGCTAGCTTGCCTTAGCCATTATATCCATCATATCAGCCATATGAGCAATTGCAATGTAGCTCATGTCATGAAGCAGTCTAATACTATTTATTCCGTTACTGCTGCATCTCTCTGTCTTCTTATGTGGGTCTTTGTTCAATATGAAGGCACTGTCCACTGTATTACAAGTCTGATTTGCTCGATGGCTATTTACTCATGACCTCATCAAATATCAGCACTGCCCAGGCATGCAGCTCTTGTATATGAATCCCAGACTTAGTATTTTTATTAGCACAATTTTGTATACAATTTTTCACATGGACCAGTACTAAGCCTTACATATACTCATTTCTGCCAAGTCTGTCAGATATCTTCTGACACTTGCAGTGTTCCTTACCATTCCACTTTATTTACTTGCCTGTGTTGACAGAGCATTCACCTACCTGCACCCATCTACCTGGAAACTTGCACCCAGTCACCTTCCTTCAGTTCCCTACTATTACTCCCTTCATCAGCAAGCTTAAATTGCACTTATAGCAGCAGTAGTAGAATAAGATACATTGGCTGTGCAACACAAAGATCTTACTCTGTCTTTGTTCATGCATGCAAGACAGTATTCCCTGCAACATATCATGTAATGAATAGAGTAATTTATTGTTATGCATACAGTTATGTCACTTTTATGACCTTTATACATTTTTGTTAACTGCACACTACCGTATCTTACTACTTTAATTTAGTTGTATCTTATTGTATTGTACTGATGTTATATTTTTATTCTTTGCAATTAATTGTGACTGCAAAGGAGCTACACTAGTCCAGTTCACCTACCTGCTACAATACAATAACTACAATAACTAAAATAATAAGATTAGAAGGCTGAAAGTCTGGTCAAATTGTTGATATTTTCCAAAGTTATAAGTATTTGTCTAATATAGTGAATTTTCTCTCACAAGTTTGCTAAGTGTCAATATTTGGAGTTCATATTTTGGTTTTGAAATCTAAATGTCTGGCACTGTATCTGCTTGTTTCTGCTTCTTAGGATAACACTGCCATAGCTACATAAAATTGTTTTTCCAGCAGAATATTTGCAATTATGCCATTCTAGTTCATGAAACAGTGTTTGGCAAGTTTTAATGAACTGGTGAGAAACACAGAGCATAAATAATCATTTAGTTGCACCACATCATGAATATCATGGCATCCTTAAAGATGATGGGAAACATTCCAAGCTGCATCCTGAAAAGTTACTCCCACCCCATTCTTACACACACACACACACACACACACACACACACACACACACACACACACACACACACACACACACACACACTTAAATGTACTTCACTTCTTTATTGTTTCATATTTCTCATTCTTTACCCATTATTTGCTGAGTCTGTCTCCAGCTGATGTCCTGAGTTGGCACCATACCTCTTAACTGTCCATAATTTTGCAGAACATCCCTGATTTTGCCTCATTGTCCAGTGCTCCTTAAAATGTTTGATTTTCTAATAAGTCCCTAAGGATTACAGGCAGTTAATAATGCCAAATGTTAGAATTCCATACTTCTTATTGCTCAGGAAATGCATGTTGATGCAAAACCTGTTGTTCTGTTAATGTTTTAAATGAATTAGAGTAATATTTAAAAATTATCACTGATTCCGGGCCTTTGTCACCCCATTGATTTTGGCTTTCTCCAGAATTCTTGAGCAAACACATTAAGAGGGGTGTTTAGCACTGACAATGTTGGATTAGTATTTTAGCATAGCATAGCCATGATGCTAATAGGCCACCAAGATATGAGCATAAAATACATTATAAAGTTATTTTTGTTTGTGGGAATGATACATACAGGGGAGGAATGAGGTATAAAAGAAGGCAGGACTTAAATGAGCTATGTAATGTTTGACTGAAAATGATTGGGTAGATTATAAGTGATGTATAATGTTTGCAACTGGGAGTGTGTCAGTATGGTTTGTGATGGAAAATGCTTGCAACTAGGACTGTGTCAGTGTGGTTTGTTTTCATTTATATAAAAGTATAATTACCTTTGTCATAAGTGATGGTTTAATAAAGATGTTTCTTGTTTTGAAAAAGGGCAGGAATTGAATAATTTATGTAATATTGCTTAGGTTATATGATATATATACATATATATATATATATATATATATATATATATATATATATATATATATATATATATATATAGCAATATATGTCAAGCATAATGTTTGTAAATGTGAATTTGTTAATACAGTTTGATTACTTTCATATAAATGTAAATTTGTCTGTATCACAAGTGATAATTCTATAAAGGTGTTTTAAAAAAAAGGTTGGTTTTGTTTGTTGTTTTCTACTGATGCTTATTCTGCGTGAAATGATTTCATGTCAGAATTTTAGATCCATTTTCAGCATGCAGTCATTTAAGATAACTGGTCCTTTTCCATATGACAGGAGGGAAGAATAATAGTGGCTGGAGGCTTCAATTTACTAGAAGCAGGCTGGAATAATATTGATTCAAAAACATTAGTAAGGAAAGTATTCACAACATATGTTTAGGAACAACAATTGATTCAGATTGTAAAAAAAAAACTACCAGGAAACAGAACATACTTGATAGTCCCAGGGATTCAATAAACTCTGTGTAGGCTTCGCACAAATTCTACACGGAGTTTATATGTGTGAGCAGTGAGCGGCATCACGCACCACCATGCAATACATATTCATGCCATACTGTGCTTCTAAGCAAGGTTTTGCAGCTGACAACAGTGTTGCTGACCAGGAAACTGTGTAAGTGAACACAAATAGCAATTATGTTTAATGCAGAGCACCTACAGTCAGCGGATTTGCCCAAAATGCCAAAATGATTAACAGGGCTTCACTGATAGGTGTCAATCTATTAGTGCAACACATCTGCACAAAGGCCAGCATAATGCAGGGACAATTAACCAGAAACAGGGACATATGTGACATAGATGTCGCATACAAATGTGGTAGAATGAAACCCACACGTACCTCTCTACCGCTTAGAGCAAGAAATCTGGACACAGCCATAAATAATGGGGGGACAAAGGGCCCAAAATAGGGACAGATTCTAATATTGCTCTTCCAAACCTAAAAAGGTGATAGGATAATAGGTTTTGCAGTAGCTTGAATTTTCTGATGAGTATAAAGTTTGAAACTCAAATGTCTGTCATCATTTTCTGACTTCAAACCGCAATGACATGCCAATGCATTGCCAGAAACAAAAATATTATGAGGAAAAGGTCAAACATTATGAGACAAAAAACAGACATTCTGCACAAAATCAGGACAGTTGTGAGGTATGAACTCAAATATATGTAATTTTTGACTCACATCAGTACTGACACCATCCCAGTTATATGGCAGAAAACCATAAATTTGGTAAGGAACACATCTGGACATCTTGGGAATATCTGGACAGTTGAGAGGTATGAATGTGAAGTATATGGTCCAAACACAGTGCACGGCAGTATATCTACAGTGCAGAGTATTGTGATATTCCATTCCTGGCATTCTGTACTGAAGCTGTGCAAATTATCTGTAATGCTATATGGACTGCCATGTAAAATGAACACCCAGGAGAAGTGTGCATATTGAATAGGGACACACAGATGAATTGTAGGAATTAACACAGGGAAAGAGAACAGGTGAAACAACCTAATGTGCAGCAGATGAGGGCATGTTAATGGAAGATGGTTGTAGCAGCAGCACCAATCACATATCTATATGGTACAGTACAGACTGCACAGGGAAAATGTGTTTTATGTGACTGTCACATAAGGTGACATAGTATGGAGGGTGTCTGTGTGAGATAAGCATCCTTACAAGAATAATGCAAAGGACATCTGTCAAGGATTTGACTTACAGTTGGGGTAGGGTACATATTGTGAAACTGTGCAAATGATATGTCTGAATATGAGTGTACTGCCAGGAATCATGAACAATATCAGAATAATGCCATCAGTAATCCCATGCCTCTGACATAACATATGGGATTTAGACTGATAAGAGATGAATCTGCAAACACACAAATACATGCACACATACACATGCACACACACACACACACACACACACACACACACACACACACACACACACACACACACACACACACACACACTTGAACAACTATTATGATACATTCACACTCTATGAGGGTAACCAAGCACACTGTCCTGGCACTGTAACATCTGCTGGAGGTGTTAGGAGGGACACTGCTATACCTGTTTGCGACATTATGAGAAATACAGGCTAGCTGACTGGTGTGCATGGAAAATATATATATATATATATATATATATATATATATATATATATATATATATATATGCCACAGTCCACACTGTCACAAATGATGTACATGGCATTAATGTTGTCAAACACCTATGTATGTAGGGTGTGCATCAGCGGAGCAAGTAGCACACATGTATCTGCTGTAACAACTTGATTGTTGTTCCACACCATCAGACAATCATGTATAGTCCACAAAACGAATACCTAGGCATGGCCAATAAGCTCTGTGACAACTCACTGTGACAAAGGTGATACACTTTAGTTACACATCACTGGAAGATATGTAGGGAGGTACATGAAGAAGGATGTGATGAATTCTGGAACTATGAAGGTATTACGGCCTCTAAAGTGGATGTCCTTCACATACCCAATACTTGTGTTACATTCAAAGGAGTAGTCAGCACTGCGACCACATGCTGGTGGATGTTCCACTTATCATGTACCCCAAAACATGGGTCACACACCTATTGGTCTGATTATAGGGGGCAATGCCTTCCCTATACTTGGGGTGTGTGTTTTTGTATCTGACTTAACAAATCCTCCCCATGCTTCCTTGTCATTGCAGGTGTTTCATGGCTGTGGCAGCAATATTTGGTATGGGTTGATACTGTCTGTATTATACTAATATCACAGTTGGAGTCAATGATTGCCCTCAGTCTGTAGGCCTTGAACCAGCTGTTTGGGCACAGGATGTGTATGTCATCTGTGATGTTCATCACTTAAATATTGGACAGGAAACAGCCAAGCAGACAGCTCTCGTGTATAGACCTGATCAGTGGACATGGGATATAGGTCACTTCACACATTTCAACATAGTGAGATGCCAACTATGTGATATACTGGTCTACCCAGTTGGTGCTATATCTGTTTATGGCCATATATGACACTGTTGATTGAATACCTCAGTGTGGATTTGTGTCAAATGCCTTGACCTGGTCAAGTTCCACAAGATGATACTATTGTCATCATGCATGCCCTCGATGATCACTTTGAGGCCATCTATCAGTTGTAACAGAAAATATTTAGCATTAATGACTCACACAGATCTGTTGCACATAGCTGGAATATTACAAATGTCCATTTAGAAGAGTGCCATGATGACATGTTGTTTTTCCTCACAGTTGAAGACAGTCACAATATTTTGATACATGCATACATCAGGTGTTGTCCCCCCAACTCAGATGGGTGCAGTTCCCACCAACTCAGGTGGTTGCATGTTGATGTACACTCAGGAACAAAGCCTGTGTGGAGGGTGTGTTGAAGTACAGATTCAACCGTATCAGGACGGTGTATGTCCTGAGTCACACCATAGGCGATCTGTGATGTTGTCACAGCCCAGTGATTCAATGCAATACGCCTGGATGATAGTAAGACAGTGCATATTGTCTATAGTGATGTGGCCTAGGGTTTTGACACAATCCCCAATAGAGGTATCATTGAGAAACCCTCCCATCCGTGGATTAATCCATACATCACAAGATGGGTAACCAATTGGCTCACCGACAGAATGCATACTGTGAAAATTGGTGAATCAACCTGTACCAGTAAAGCTGTCACCATTGGCAAGTCCCAGGGATCTATGTTTGGCCCTTCACTGTTTGGACTCTTTTTCTCAATAGTTCAGGTTAAAGTATATAGCCTTTATCCATCAAGTTTGCTGATTATTGCATATTGGTTGCAATCACTGAGTCCAACAATGTTGATAACATAGTACAGGAAGAGGTAACACAGACAAATGATTGTTGACAAATGCACACAATTTACAAATAAATGAATAGATGTGTCTTTTGTATGTTCTTCATCTGAAAAGTGGATTTCCATGTTAATCACAGTATTGAAAACACTCCTGCTATGCTGAAACCCAGTGATGCAAGCACTGGGAACACATGCAGATAGCAATCTGAACTTCTACCTCCAAGTGTCCACACTGGTATTGAAAGCCTATGTTGCACACACCATAAGTCATGCGATCATATTCAGATCTTAGGATTGTATGACAGCACTGTACTCAAACCTCATAAGAACATTAATAGAGTATAATGCTCTCTTTTGCATGTACCTCACCAGACACATGCAGCAGTAGGGGAGGCCACATGGCTTTCTCATCAAGAAAACACAGGGCCTACAACCAATGCCATGATATATGTGGATAGATTAAAAGCTATGTCACTGTAATCTGTCTCGCATAGGATGAGATGACATCTGCCTGGCTTCCAGGCCATTCTCTGACCCTGCCTTTGTGGGAGTACTACATATCCACAAATCTGATATAGCTGTTATCAGCAGTGTCTGTTGAGGAGAATATGCTGATAACAGTGTCTAAATGCTGGTGTAAAATGATCTCTGTAATGTCAAGCAACAGCGCACACTCACACAGAAACACACATTCAGTTGACTGTAGTGAGAATAGAACCTCTACCTATCTAAGTACATAGACTACAGAACTCAGTGTGTTATGCAAGCACCATGGCACAAGTCTCACTTGGAGTGTCTCAGACAACACTTTATATCTGATGACATCAGCAGTGTCTGTTGAGGACAATATGGTAAAAACAGTGTCCCACATGCTGGTGTATAATGTTCTCTGTAATGTCAGGTAAGACCACACACATGCGCGTGCACACAAACACACACACACACACACACACACACACACACACACACACACACACACACACACACACACACATGACTGCAGTGCAAACAGACTCTCTACCTAAGTACACAGACTACAGAACACAGTACTTTACACAAGCACCATGGCACAAGTCTGGTTTATACAAGAGTGCAGGTCAACTTATAGTAGATGACATCAGCAGGCCATGTGGGAGACAAGAGGTTGGGAGGCCTGCATAGGTTTATAGGTTCATAGGAGGCTGCTAGTCTAATAGCCCTAGGGTGTTTACAAGCCTAGCTGTGTAAAAACACAAGTACCCTTATTGAGCATATTTAGATGGTTGTCGTTAGCAGAGTAATTTTGTGAGCAGCACCAGCTGACCCTGTCCGCGAGGGACATAGGTGCCACCCCAGAGGTGACTTTACACTCACCCAACCAGTTGTCAAGTTTGTGCTTGAACACGGTCATTGAGGAGCACTGCGTCACATGCAGTGGGAGCCTATAACAGAACAGTGTCAATTGCTGGAGAATATATCTGTGTCCCTACCATGTTCTGTTTATTTCACAGGCTAGGTTGAAAACCCTGGGGCATGCCCCATTTGATTTGCAGTTGTCCAGAATTTCCAGTAGGGCAGGGTCTGAGACTGCTCTGTAGGCCAGGCATAAGTCACCTCTCAGCAGCTTGCATAATACTGAGTACAGTGACAGGTCTTTCAGTCTTTTCATGTATGTCATGTTTGGAGGCCCTGGATTCTCCCAGTCATGAACCTCTGTGTTTCTTCTTATTGCTGCAGATGTCTGGTGAGGTACAGACAGAAGACAGCATTGTACTAAATTACTGGTCTGATAATGGCAGATTAGAGCAGTCTATGGATGGTCTTGGATGTGATTTTTATTATTATTTTATTATTTTACATTTGTTGACCGGGCTAGTCTAGCTGGAGATATTTCCATTTTCAGTAGAGGCCCGGGGAGAAAAGCTCCACATACTTAATAATAATATATAAAAAAAAGCAATCAGAGGCAATGCCACATACATTAGGAAGGAATTAACGTAACATTTTAAAGTAAACCATCGGGTTAAAAATGTGGAAGATAACATTTACATAACATTTGTTGGCAGAGTAGTAATGTAAAGGAAGAGAGAGAAGATAGGTTATAGGCTAATAGTAGAATATTAGTCAGGGTTACAGCAAGGGCATAACCATTGTAGTTTTAGGTGATTTTTAAGATTAAGTTTGAAGAGGGGAAAAGAGGAAATAGAGGTTAGGTTGGGTGGCAGCATGTTCCATTGCTTACCTGTGGTGGTGGAGAATAAGGAGTCACCAGCTAAGTTGTTAGATTTGGGTATATAAGCTAGGAGTTTATTAGAGGAGCGTAGGGAATGAAGATTATTATAGGGTGTGATGTCCATATGTATGAGGTGCACAATACAGAATGTGTCTCACCACTATGGACACATAGTAATGAAAGTGTGGATTGCTATCAACATGTGTTCCAAAGTCTCACAACACTGTGTTTGAGCTTAGAGGGGTGCTATGTATATCATAATTAGCAGGGGTACTTCACTGCCAAAGGGGAGAATAAGGCACAGTTTGCTTTAAGGTTCAGTATGCCAGTTTGGCACCAATCATTTGTCTGTGTCATCCCCTTCTGTAACATGTTACCATCACTGGGGGCTCTATATGAGTGCATCCAGTTAACAGTCATCTGCAAACTTTGGAAACCACAGGCCATCTACTGTTGCCTGCACTTCAGAGAAGTAGTTTCCAAACAGTTGAGAGCCTTGCACAGATCCTTGTGGTATTCCACTGACACGTGAGTTAGTGGTGGAGATGCAGTCCCAACTTTGAGATCATGTATTCTGTTGGTGAGCCACTTGGCTAGCCATCTAGTATGGTATGGCCTAATTCTCAGATGGAAGATCTTTACTATGAGACATGAATGGGGATAGTGTCAAAGGCCTTGGATAGTTCAACATAAGCGGTATGTCCTGTTACCCCTCATCTAGGTTTTTGGGGTCAGTATCAAAGAAGTACACAAGGTTCAATAAACAGCATCTACCCTTGACAAAAAACAGAATGGGTCAGGTCAAGTGTGTTGAAGGTCACCTATGTCTTTCTGAAGAATGTCCATGCTGATTCCTTCCCTATTCTTGCAAATAAGGCTTTTTAGGCTTTTGGGTCTGCATGTTACCAGATTGATCTGCATTGCATATTACACAACATTTGAGATTACCTTCTGTAGTGTAGGTGATATATGTGTGGAAAACATACTGAGACACCAGGGTTGGAGTGCTTGAGGGTGGCAACACATGGCTGTATTGTAAATATGTACATATTGTTAGATAGGGCCTTCAGTTTGTAATGTTTCCACATGTTATTTCATGTCATAGACAGGAAATGGACAGTAAATATCAGTAATGTATAATAATATTTACTTTTCTATAGCACGGACCAGCAGAGGGTTTTTGCAATAGTTGACAAAGTATATAAGCATGTAAGATACACATAATTGCGTGTAGCTAAGCAGTGCACATACATGAGCTACAATGCTAAAGTCTGACAATTAGTACTGAGTCTATACAACACACCTGCTGCTTAACTCTCTCTGTGACAACATGTGTTAATGCATTTATACATTCCTTTTTGGGACCAGATGGTACTGGGTTCAAATCCAGGTCTACCTAATACTTTTAAATACTTTTATTTAAACATTAATAAAGCAATGACATGAAATTTTTATAGTACATATGTAACTACGTATTGGCATAATGCAGCAGGGTTAACAGGCATTGAGTGGAGGCAGCCACAGCAGTTTGCCACTGTTCACTGTCGTTGTGCATTGGTGTGCGATGCACACCTCTGCGCAAACATGAAGCCCAAAAAGTGAAGGCATCCATTGCCTTTTCTGCTACTTATGTGTGTGTTATGTGTGATTATATTTTTTGACCAGATGAAAGGTGTTAAAATGGGATAGATGGGAAAGTTGTGAAATGGGAAGCAAGCAAGGGGAAGAAGAAAGGAAAAGCAAGACATGAATGTACAGGAAGGAGGTAGGAAAGAACCATAGCTAACCATTTCTTTTCCAAAGTAAATGGAACATATTTGCAAAATTTTAAATGAATTTGGACTGTCAACTCCAGAGAGAGGGGTGACCACGATGCAGTCATTTTTAATAGCCAATTACACTGAATCAAGTGTGACAAGAAGACATGTGTCAAAATGGAGAGCTATGGATGGGATGAGTATTTTTTGTGGACTGTTAGAAAAATATGTATTAATGTGTGTATGTTTAATGCAAATTAGTAGTTAAAAGAATTAACACATTTTTCATTCTATTTTATATGCACTGTTTTTATACAAATTGAGTTTCATATGAGAACTGAAAAAGATGCTTTTTGAAACTGCAGTATGCTTTCTGAAACTTGCAAGATGCCCTCTGACCTAGTAACTGCTAGCACAGCAATATTCATGTTTATGCCTTTTGGAAATGTACTTGAGAAGCAGGTGCTTATCTGCTAGGTCAGGAACGAATAAATGAACAATGCTATATCCTGTAAATGTAATGATTCTAAACAATCAGCTCTGTTCGAAGTATGAGAACATGTACAGCTGCAGAAGCTTAGAGATAAAGTAGACAAAGGATTATTAGAGAAATGAACTGCTAGCTCTGTGCTTGAATTAACCATAGTACCTTGAATGGTAACATAACATGTATCTAACCGGTGGTAACCAAGGTCATGTTGTTTTCCTTAGGAAGTTTCTCACACAAATTGATAAATCAGCAGAAATCCATGAGAATGGTGGTCAACAAGTGATGATGAAAAGACTTATAACTTGCTACGTCAGCTTGGTAGGCAATGTCTTATTAGAAAATGTATAAAAATGAAAGCATTTCCTGTTTCTAGTCAGACAAACTCTGTAATAGCACGTTTTTGTCTCCTTGCTGCAAGATTAAAGTGCCTTAACCTGAACCTACCGTGTTTTGATCATTTTTAAAGTATATTTTTCCTTTGACAGTTTGGTCCTTCGGACCGGAAAGTACCTCTCGCTCTAGGCCTAGGTCAGAATTGGGCCCCGGTGGCATGCACCCATACGGAGAAGATGCCAAATCAGCTCTTCTGTTTTGAATGACCTCCGACTGAATTGTCGTTCGAAAGAGGCCAGCCACTGTTTCTGATCTGGGATTGGAGGACGAGTCAACGATCCGGTGGATCAACTCACGGAGGGTCAGGTAAGGAGGAATTTACCTTTTTCTGTTTTAGATCAGGGACTAGTTACAGAACTGTTTTTTGTCAGGAGGATTTGCATGTGCAGATCAGGGACAAAAAGGTTACTGTATTGTCATAGATCAGGGAAACAGAATAGGTAGACAGTTATTCTAGATAAACTGTGAAAAGGTGTAGAACTGTGGTACCATGTGATAAGAAGAGTTACGTAACAAATTACAACTTAGCTAAGGCAACATGGGAAATCAGTGCACGAAAAATTCCCGAGACCCGCCCCTAACTGAAGACGCGAAATATATGCAATTACAGCGTGTCGATAATATTAAGTACTATGCGAAATGGGTTGAAAAATACAAATTTGATGGTAATTTAGATAAACCTGCACTTGTTAAACTTGTCAGACAACTGAAAACAGACATGAAAGGTCAGTTAAAAAAGCAGCGGCAATTAGGAGTCCCTCAGGCACATAGGTGGCTTGAGGAAGCAAATCGCAGAGAACAAAAGATTAAAAATTCAAAAGCAATGTTCTTAGATAAAGAAGATAACAACTTGGTAATAGCAACGGCCCCTCCTCCACCCCCTTCACTTCCCTTACCAGAATATGAAGCGAGTGGACAAACCGATCCACCTCCGCTATACCCAGCTGTTCCTGCAAAATCACAACCATTTGTTAGGGATCCTATCGAGACTAGCTCTTGAACACGTAACTTGAAAGGGGAAACTGAATTATATGAGATGAATAAAAATTCACGAGCTATGAGTGAGGAAGAAATATGTCCACTCATAGAAGTACCGAATCCACAGGCAGGGCAGGCAGGACAGGATCCGACTCTCATGGTTTATAGACCATGGACACTGGAAGATATCCAGAAAGCCACAGAGGGAATTCCCCATCCGAAGGTTAATTTTAGAAAATTTTTAGAAGACTTACAGGGTATGAGATTAAGTTACCATTTGAATGGAGAAGAAGTAGAAAAAGTAGTCAGACAAATTTTAGGTCCAGATTGGCACATGATCAGTGGCAACTGGAATCCTCATGACGCAGAGCTCAGACCACTCCCACATAGTAATGCAGAATTGGATAACAGAGTGAAAGGTCTGACAGACCAAATCTCTGAAAAGTGGAAGCCTAGGGCTGATTGGACTTGCATTAATCAGTGCATACAGCAAGAAGGTGAAACTGTTGATAGATATTATGCTAGATTATTAGAGTGTTTTAATAACCATTGCGGAATGCAGATACCTGAAGATCAAACACATGATTCCCCATATGAGCAGCAGCTAAAGAACGCATTCCTAAAAGGTATTATTACTCCCATTAGCAGCTTTATTACAAAGCACATGGTAGATCATCGTACAGGTAGATTACAGTCATTACTTGAATATGCAAGACATGCCGAAAGGCATTTTAATAGCAAAAACAAAAAGAAAGCACAAGTATTTGCAGTAGAAGATGGGTCAGAAGTCTTTGTAGTGCAAACCGGGAAAAAGGGTAAGAAAAATGCCCAGGGAAACAAGCAATCTGATAAGCGATCAGAAGATTTTGAGGAAAGAAAGAAAAGGGGTGAATGTTTCAAATGCGGGGAAAAAGGGACATTTGGCAAGGGATTGCAGGCTAAATAAAAAGGTAACTATGGAAAATAAAGAGGGTGAGGAATGACTATATGATAGTCAGGAATCACTGAATGAAAACAAACAAGAAAAGACAAATGCGAGTGTGATAGCAAGGGTAGAGGATGTGACAGAAGGGGTAGAGGATGTACATGAATTCATAGATGATGAAGAAAATGAAATTTTGGATTTAGCATTATTGAGCCTGGAGCTCTACTTAGCAGACACAAAACCGGAAGTTACACTTCTGGTAGAAGGGAGGGAAGTCACATTTTTGTGTGACTCAGGGGCTTCATGGACCCTGATACATCCTTCCAAATTACCAGAAGATTCAGAATCACCAGATTACATACTAGTAAAAGCAGCTAATGGACAGCTGTATCGGGAGACACTCTCCCATGACATAGCAATAACTGACCCCATTTCAGGAATGACCCAGAAAAGCAAAATTGTTGTCTCTGCAAAATTCCCAGTAAATCTCTTGGGCAGAGACTTAATGCAGGTATTTGGCATAGCCGTAGTCCCAACCATGCAGGGTATGGAAGCACAGTGACAAATGGATACTTTTGTAGTGCAAACGGAAGGTGAGACATATTATTGGTACAGCCAGGACTTGGTTACGACTGGTCCAGGGGCAGTAACTGAAGAACTGATGAACGTAGCCATCAGCAAATCCCCCTCCCTTGACACTGACAAACAGCATTTGTTGCACTGTACTCTATATTACTGTAATAGACCAGGACCTGATAAAAATATGAGCAAGAAGTATTTCAGAACCATGCAAACAGGATAGTATTACGAAATTTGTAATGGGACACAGAAGGAAACAGTGTAATAAGCTGTTCATTGCCCCAGGAATTCTTAGCACTTTATAAATCTAATTGATTGCCACATGTGAGCTTAACTAAAAATAGAAATTTGAAGTGGGCAGACTTAGCAGAAAAAGTCACGAGGTGGGAAAAACAGACAGAGTTAGAACTCTCTGAACAAGGAGTACAGAAGTAGAAATTGAATTGGATAACACAGACACACCCAGCTGTGCACTCACAGGCCAGTGAGGATAGCTGAGTATTACTCTTACTGGAAGAAGAGGAAAAAGCCTTACGAGATATACCAGAGACTCTCTGGTCAACAGGGAAAACAGATGTAGGACTTATTCGTACAGCAGGACCAGTTACTATTACGCCAAAATCAGCATTTAGACCTCAGAAAAGACAGTATCCCTTAAGAAAGGATGCAGAGATAGGGATCAAACCTATAATAGCAGCCTTATTTAAGGAAGGAGTCTTAATAGAATCTCCTGACTCATCGTGTAATACACCCTTATTTCCTGTTAGGAAAGCAAACGGGGAATGGCGTATGGTCCAAGATCTACAGGCTGTAAATGATGCAGTTATACCCAGGGCACCAATGGTGCCAGATCCACACACCTTATTAAATGATTTGAAACCTCAGAAGAAGTATTTTTCTGTGGTAGATATTAGCAATGCATTTTTCTCGATACCGATACACCCAGACAGCCAACATTGGTTTGCATTTACATTTCAGGGGAAACGGTATACATATACGAGGCTACCACAGGGATATTGTGAAAGTCCAACGATATTTGCACAAGAAATGGCAAGTAACCTGGCGGGATTTATCCCACAGAAAGGTAGTCAGATTTTACTTTATGTAGATGATATTCTGCTGGCAGCCCCCACCCAGCAAGAATGCAGAGAGGATACCATAGCATTATTACAATTTTTAGCTACTCAAGGACACAAGGTAAACAAAAACAAACTACAACTTTGGAGAAAACAAGTTAAATACCTAGGATATGTAATATCCAAAGAGGGCAGAATTTTAGATGAAGACAGAAAAACAGCAATATTACAAGCGCCTAGACCAACTACCAAGAAGGAAATTATGTCCTTCCTGGGAACTACTAACTTTTGTCGAAGTTGGATACTGAATTATGCTTTGGAATCTGCTCTGCTGACTAATTTGATATTCAAAAAGCCAATGGCAGCACAGGATTTATTACAGTGGACACCAGAAGCAGAAGCAGCTTTCTGCAGGCTAAAACAACTGATAGCATCTTCCTTAGTTTTAGGATTACCAAACTATCATAAGCGATTTTTTCAAACTGTAGATTGTAAGCAAGGTTATATGACATCAATGTTGACACAGCAGCATGGGGACAGACAACGCCCCATAGCTTACTATTCATCACAATTAGACCCAGTGGCACGATCCTTGCCCCACTGTGTACAAGCAGTAGTTGCAGCTGCGATGGCAGTGCAGGCTTCAGCCTCAGTAGTGTTGTTTCACCCTCTCACACTGAGAGTGCCTCATGCAGTCGCAATCATTTTACTGCAAGAAAAAGTAGCATATCTTTCGCCTGCTAGACATCTTTCCTGTATGACTATACTGTTGAGCCAACCTCATATGACAATTGAATGATGCACAACTTTGAATCCATCAACTTTGCTCCCAACCCCTGCAGATGGCAAACCTCACTGCTGCCTGCAGGAGATTGAACAAAAGATACTACCCAGACAAGACCTTACAGATGTTCCCTTGGATGATGCCGACGTGACATACTATGTGGACGGCTCGTGCAGGAGGGGTCCTACAGGACAGAATCTAGTGGGGTATGCAGTAGTTTCTGATACCAAGATTTTAGAAGCAAAATCTTTACCACACAACTTATCTGCACAAGCAGCAGAACTGATTGCCTTGACAAGGGCATGTACCTTAGCAGAAGGTAAGAAAGTAAATATTTTTACTGACAGCCAATATGTTTTTTCTACTGTACATGTTTTTGCGCAGCAGTGGAAAAATAGGGGAATGATAACATCTACTGGTAAACCAATTAATCATGCGCAGTTTATTTTAGATTTATTAGACTCTATTCAGTTACCTCAAAAAGTAGCTATTTGCAAATGCATAGCTCATACCAAGCAACAGGATAGAATTTCAAAAGGTAATGCGAGGGCTGATACAGCTGCAAAACAGGCAGCTTCAGCTTCAGAAGCTTTTCTTTTGAGTGAGGAATTACAACCCTCTGAGAGTTTAGATTTAGAAATGTTAAAAACAATGCAGATACTTACTACAAATGTAGAAAAACAAAAGTGGATAAAACGAGGAGCAATACTTGAGAAGGGACTGTACATCTCCAAAGAGAAGAAACCAATTCTATCATCTAACTTGTTTAGATATGCAGCTTTGTTGAGCCATGGGCAGAGCCATGTCTCAACAGGAGAGATGGTACAGTTAGTGAATCGAGTGTTCATGACGTATGGATTTACTAATTATACAAAAAAATTTGTATGCAGCATGCCATGTTTGTAACAAGCATCATGCACAAGGGGCATTGAAGCCTAAACAAGGGAGTTTCCCTACACCACCGTATCCATTTCATACTATTTGTATGGATTTTATAGAACTGAACAAATGTGAAAATAAAAAGTATTGCCTTGTCATTATAGATATGTTTTCTAAATGGGTGGAAGCTTTTCCAACTAAAAATCCAGATGCAGCTACTGTTGCAAAGGTCCTTGTTAAAGAAATTATACCCAGATTTGGCATACCGGAAAAGATTTATAGTGACAATGGCACACATTTTGTAAACCAAACAATACAACAACTTAGTCATTATTTTGGGATATCATTGAAAAACCATTGTGCGTATCACTCCCAATCTGCAGGATTAGTAGAGAGGCACAATGGGGTATTGAAGAATAAGCTTAGGAAATTGATTAGTGAGACACAAAAGAACTGGGCGCACTGTTTACCTCTAGCACTGTTGAGCATGAGAACTGTTCCAAATGCAAAGGGATTAACTCCTTTTGAAATTTTGTTTGGGAGGGCATATTATACACCTCAGTGGAAACCTCTCATGTCTGCAGAGCAGGAGGCTGACAGTTCACTCGCAGGGTATATGAGGCGATTTTTGAATAACAAACTTTTGCAGTTAAATTGTGTTTCAGATAAAGAGCAACCAAAATCGGAAGCAGCAGTAGCCACAGGCACCTGGGTCTGGGTGAAGATTGTGAAGAAAAAGAACTGGAGTTCTCCGAAGTGGGAAGGGCCATACCAGGTACTACTGTCGACATCCACTGCAAGATCGCGGAGCGAGCATCCTGGATTCATTTGACACACTGTAAATTGGTTAAGAACTTTGAACTGGACAAAACCCTTGTTACTGTTGTACAACGAGAACAAAATGGCCAGATATAGAGTGAATAGAGACATTGAGCAACCTCAGAAAACTTGCATGATCATTTTGATAGCTGTGCTAATTACATTGTTCTTTTTTGTTGTGGCCTTTCCTTTTTCCTGCCACAAGAGTTGAACTGATTAAACGTGATGAGCCAAACATAGACTGGCATCCGAACTTTAACACTTATCAGGCGATTACACATGTGTATGCTGAGACTTTTAATGTTTCGAACTGCTGGGTCTGCACGGATATACCAACAGCATACGGGGATTATTAATGACTGCTATCCCCCTAGGGGTCAATGAGACCTGGGAAAATTTGTTTTTTGACGCTGTAGCTATTAAAGCATATGATAAGGTAGCACTGTATTTGCCTGTGACACAAAAGGGAATTGTATGTTTTTACAAAAATTATACCATACAGGTGGGTTGGAGCAAGTGAAATGTGACCGTACAATATAAATGTTATACAAAAGCAAACAATTTAGGTGGATCTTGTAGTACAGATTATAACTCATTTCTTAAATCTATGCATAAAACTCTTGATCAGGTACAACGTAATCCTGTACTTTTTAAACAGTTATCTGTGATAGATAGGAAAATGTTTCATGCAGGGCAGTCATTTCGCAACAAAGTAACCACTAAAGTAGAGGACTGTTATTTTGTGTGTGGTAAAAAAGCATATAAATGGTTACCTGAGAATTGGTCCGGCAGTTGTTTTTTGGGATACCTGGACCCGGCCATACGACACACTGCAGTCTTGCCTCAGGGAAATATTCAAAATACTCGAGATGTAACCAAAAAGACTGTTAAAAAACCTGAGAATGCAGTGGGACAGATCGAGGTGGGCTGGAAAGACCATCATAGTGTGGGAACCAAACTTACGCACATGGACTTGAGTGATGCTGTCATATCATGGGCAGGCATATTACCTGCATATGGTGCAGTTAAATCAATTTGGGAGCTGCTAAAACTGTCTAAACTTCTCAAAGTAATGAGTAATGCAACTTTTTCTGCTCTTGAACTGATAACTGATGAACTGAATGCAATGAGAACTGTAGTGCTCCAGAACCGAATGGCTCTTGACTTCACCCTAGCGGCAAGGGGTGGGATGTGCACTTTAATCAAAGAAGAATGCTGTGCATTTATCCCAGATCATCAGCACGAGATTAATGACCATCTTGAGGTAATTCAGCAAGTGTCGGCCAAGACCAAACCAGGCCCAAACCCACTGACGGACTTTTTCCAGAATTTGTTTGGGGGTTGGGGTTCCATCCTAATGAACATTTTGATTGCCATTGGGGTGGGATTACTCCTAATAGGAGTTTGTGTTTGTTGTGGAATCCCCTGCATGAAGAAATTAAAGAATTTATAGACATATCAGTTTATGAGACTATGTATCAGAGTACTGAATTTGAAGAGCTGCTAGAATGTGAAACACTTTCATAAAGTTTAAAGTGAATGACTTTCTTAACTGCAAATCCTGACTGGAAGAGGTTAAGAAAATAAGCAAACCGTTTATTCTTTTTTTTGAAAATAGAATTAAAAAGTATTAATGGGGGTGTCCAAATAATGTTCTTTGCTATGCCTCAGACTCACCAAACAGCCGAAAAATAAGTACAATGAAAGAAAAGGTGAGACTCCGCTGGATGTTCCACTGCTTTATTAAAATACACAAAAAGTTGTATCCAAAACTGGTAAGAAACTCCAACAAAATGAATATCCACTGACAAGCGCTTTCGGGTTAAAACCCTTCATCAGATCACATACTAAAACACTTCCTGATATTTAAAATACATGTCAACCAATGAGAGTTAGTAAAAAGCCCGCCTTTTCTGCAAGGCTGGTTTTAAAGGTACACAGTCATTTAAGCCCGGAGTTCTGTGGGCCATCAATTCCAAAATCCATTTAGACTCCATAGATTCAGTTAATAGTTTAACATCACCCCCCCTATTGTTCATGACAACATTAACCACTGCTTTGAATTTAAAATTATGTGTGGAGTGGGTCTCAATATGCTTATATAAAGCATTATGTGCATCTTTATTCCTAATTGAAGACATATGTTGCAATATTCTTACCTTAAACATATTGTTGGTCTTGCCAACATAAAAACATATGCATTCAGTGCACTCCGCTGTGTAAACTAAATTACTTGTCCTACAGGTAGCTTTTGCTTTGAAATTAAAGACATGTCCACTGACTGGATGTGTAAAGATGTGATCTTTATTTATAAATTGGCATGCTTTACAATATCCACATGGGACACTGCCATTTTTTTCTTTTAGGATACAAGTTTGGGTTACTGTTTTCTCTTTACAAAGGATATCTTTTAGATTCTTGTTTCTCCTATAACCAAATTGTGGATAAGCCCCCACTATATTTCTTAACTTATTATCTCCCCTCAAAATATTCCAGTTTCTGTTGACAATATCCCTGATGTCTCCTATATTACTGCTATATGTAAACAATACCCTTGGTTCATTAGGTTTATGTGTGGTATTAGTGGTTCTTATTTCCCCTTTATTACATTTAAGCCATGGTTTAAATCTATTATCTCTTTTTGTGTGATTGGTATCAACCACTCTATTAACCAGTTCTCCTCTATAGCCCCTTTCTAAAAAGTTGTTCTTCAAATTAACCATTTCACATTCAAACATCTTATCATCCAGATTCAATCTGGAAATTCTGCCAATTTGGCCCTGAACAATATTTGAAAACATATATCGGGGGTGCATGCTATCGAAACAAAGCATTGTATTTTTCCAGCACTCCTTCCTATATAGGCTTGATGAAAAGCCAGCTTCATTTTGTGATATACATACATCTAAAAAATGCAAATTAGTAGTTAAAAGAATTAACACATTTTTCATTCTATTTTATATGCACTGTTTTTATACAAATTGAGTTTCATATGAGAACTGAAAAAGATGCTTTTTGAAACTGCAGTATGCTTTCTGAAACTTGCAAGATGCCCTCTGACCTAGTAACTGCTAGCACAGCAATATTCATGTTTATGCCTTTTGGAAATGTACTTGAGAAGCAGGTGCTTATCTGCTAGGTCAGGAACGAATAAATGAACAATGCTATATCCTGTAAATGTAATGATTCTAAACAATCAGCTCTGTTCGAAGTATGAGAACATGTACAGCTGCAGAAGCTTAGAGATAAAGTAGACAAAGGATTATTAGAGAAATGAACTGCTAGCTCTGTGCTTGAATTAACCATAGTACCTTGAATGGTAACATAACATGTATCTAACCGGTGGTAACCAAGGCCACGTTGTTTTCCTTAGGAAGTTTCTCACAAAAATTGATAAATCAGCAGAAATCCATGAGAATGGTGGTCAACAAGTGATGATGAAAAGACTTATAACTTGCTACGTCAGCTTGGTAGGCAATGTCTTATTAGAAAATGTATAAAAATGAAAGCATTTCCTGTTTCTAGTCAGACAAACTCTGTAATAGCACATTTTTGTCTCCTTGCTGCAAGATTAAAGTGCCTTAACCTGAACCTACCATGTTTTGATCATTTTTAAAATATATTTTTCCTTTGACATGGACAGGGTGCTCATTTAATTTTTTTTATTTCAGAGAGATAGGAATGTTGGGAAAGGGACATAGGTATGTCTGAGTCTGGTAAGTTGGGTAGGTGAGGAAGCAATTACAGACAGACAAGACAAACAAGACAAGAGACAGGGACAGTGATGGACACAAAAGATTGGGGGACACCATGATTAGGGTGAGGGTGAGGACAACATGGGCCCACGGCCATCAAGCTGGGAGACAGTGAGAATCAAGTCCTCACTCACTGGACTGTCATCGCTGTTGCCTTACCCCACAGGGGGCTGGAGTGCTTGGCATCTCCTCCTCCACCTCTTCCTAGCACTATGCAAAATGAGGGAGAGCAGCCTCTCCAGCTGGAATAGGTATGCACCAACTGAGCAGCGCACCACCCTATGCACCATTCCTGGCAATTCACTGCAGGTGATGAACTCACCACCTCTGCCACTGCTCCCAGAGGGTACATCTGGACCAGCCTCTGGGGCAGGACTACCTGAGGGTGCAGGTTGTGCAGCAGCAGCAGAGGCAGTGCTGCCAGGTTGGCTCCCAGATGTGCTGGGCATTGGTGTTGCTGCAGGTGGAGTGGGGGCAGACGGATCCAGTGGGGTTGGCCTACCTCGCTGTGCTGTGGAACATTTAGTGATGTGGTACACATGGATGACATGGACACATTTTGGTGGCACATAATAAAAGAAAAGAAAAGAAAAAAATAAATAAAATAAAAAGAAAATAAAAAATAAAAATGATTTTAACAATCAAATAGAAATAAATAAACAATCATAAAATAAAATAATAAAATAAAAAAATTAAAAAATAAAATAAAAATGAAGAAAATAACAAAAGAGAGATAATGGTGTGGGTGAGAAAAAAGAGAAATAAGATTAGTACCATCATATGTGACATACAATACATTAATACAATTATAAAACTCTAATATCTTAAGTTTATATTTAAGTCTACCTCCTAACAGATACACACTATACTTCAGATTGCAGCAAGTAATCCCTGAAATGTGCATATATTGCACATATGCGTGTTCCAAATATGCAGATTACAACTTACAGCAAGCAGGGCATTTCTGCCACTGGTATAGAGGTTTTAATTTAATGTAAGTATTATTGAAGAAATAACAGCATGGTACAGGTATGAATTGTGGTATTTGAACCTCTGACTAAAGTCTAGTATTGGACTCTTACTATTGGTTTGTGCTACAGACTAATGCATGCATATTTGCTTTTACAGTTGGGAAATGCATGCTCAATTTGATACAACTCTATAGAATACCAGAATAAGTTATCTTTAACTGTTAATGCTACAATAACCATTCTCTTCTGCTGCATACATACCACTTGCTCTCCTCAGTCTCTCCAATGTAGTCATGTGGTCCCAGACATTGCACTCCCAGTTACTGGCAGCTAGGGAAAAAGCAGAACAGAATAGAAGGCCATTATGCATACCACTCTTGCCTATATTCAGCTTTATAAGTCTTGCAAGTACTCTCTTGAGTTGATACTTACACAGATGTGGGATATCCACAGTCCTAAATTCCTCAGTCCAGTGATTGAGTGTATACCTCTTCCTCCTCTGTAGGTCAGTAAAATGATGCCTACATTGCTATCCAGTGCACAGGATACCAGTGGCACCAGATACAGCCTGGGCTGAACTCTCCCATGCCTCAGACCTGTACTGAGAGCCAGAATAGTCCACCTGCAGAAGCCTATAGCTGTGGTGCTTCATTAGGAGTCCAGTGAATAACTCCTGGACACCCCAAATCTCTGCCCTAAACTGGCAACTTCCCCTCTAATACCTGCCATGTCTGTCTACCAGTGGATTTAGAGCAATAGAGACTGATGCTTTCCTGCTAATTCCAGTTATTGCGTTTACTGGAGTACATACAACCATGCAATGCTTTTACACAATGGTGCACAGAGAGCAGCAGTGTGGAATGGAATAATTGTAATGGAAAGATTAATAGTGTCTCATCCCTCATATATATAATTAAGATCAGCTCCACTATCTAAAGTGTTATAACTGAGAGTGAATACAATGGGAAGTGGAGCAACAGTAAAAGTGTATGGATATCCTGTATTAGTACCCAGGACCATGTGTATGTCAGTTCTACACTTACACCTGTTGCCAGAAGAAAGGTGAAATAATAGTTGTTCATGTTTCAGTTCATTGCTATCACCTGCAATGTCTCAACAGTAAAAAAAGTTTGCACACTCTGTACTAGAACCCAGGACCTTCTATACTCCAGCCTAACACTCACACCTGCTGCCACAGGACTAGTTACATGACATTCCAAATTTAATAATCATCCTTAAGGTCTCTCTATTAAGCGCCATGCAACACCACTTTGCAGTTTGAGCAGTGCCCAATACAATTAATTAAATGTATCTGGTTTCTATTTGTGGCTGTCTGGGTCCTGTCTGCTTCCTGGGTGCTCCAGTTGTCCAGTTTGCACACTGCCATGCTTCGCTCAAATGAGATAAGCACAGCCAAATGGATTTGTGATGTGCCCTACAGAATTAATTGAATGTATCAGGTTTCTATTTTTGGCTGTCTTGGTTCTGTCTGCTTCCTGGGTGCTCCAGTTGTCCAGTTCATGCACTGCCACACTTCGCACAAATGAGGGAAGCATAGCCGAACCTGCCATTCATTTCCTCCATTCCCGTGATTGGGCTACAAGCTGCATTGCACAAGTACTGAGCCCCCCAAAAAATTTAGACAAAAACAGAAAAAGAAGAAAAAGGGGGTAAGTAGTTGAAATGAGGAAAATCAATGTATGACGTACACACAAGAAAATTATGGCTCATGTGTGATATGTCTCCATAGATCTGGATTTGAACTCTCACTCCAATGCACTCTCAAAACACAGGATGGGTGCCTTATCCCTCTTTGCCATATAAACAGCTTTGCAGCAAAGAACTGAACTTATTTTGCACACAACCAACTGCAACTGTGTCTTCAGTAATATAAAATCATACAACTGTTATTTGTACATTTATTATTTTTGGATGTAGTGTACTTAGTGATCACACAACCTGCAGCTCTCTCTTACCTTTATGTGTTTGTTGGTCGTTCTTCAGTTATCCGATCAGTAATCTGAGACATGCAGTGTGTAAGCCATTCTATATCATTGGCCTTAAATGTGTGAGGATATTAACTGGAAATAATATCATATGCAGCAGGAGCGGCCTTAGGTCAACTGGTGCCCTAGGCAAAAGGGCACCATGGCACCCCCAACCACACCACCCAGTGCCCCCATCCTGGTCTACATACACCAAATAAATACTGGAAAAGTGCCCCTACTAAAGTGGCGCCCTAGGCGGCCACCTAGTTGGCCTATGCCTAAGGCCGGCTATCATATGCAGTTGCCAATAAATGAAGGGCAGGTTGGATTTTATGGAACACAATCTGTAAACTGTGTGCTGCTTACTTGTATTCCCAACCTTACATCTAAAATGTTGTGGATTTAACCTGACACACTCAGTGGATATAAGGCAGCCTACAGTGCTGCTATGTTTTCCATCCCCCAACCAGTAATCATTCACAGCTGAAATCTATTAACAACAAACACTGAGGAAGTGTCTGCACTATGTTTACATTTCCTGCACAGATCCAATTTTTTGGGATTAAGCTGTTCTAATGAGTTCATACCTCATTTGCCTCTTCACCATGCTAACAGCCCTGAATCTACACCATATAACAAGGCAACAATGTAGCTAGGCAAACTGATGGTGAGGAGACTTGTTTATGTGGAGAGGACTGAACATATGCTATTTCTTTGGGGTATATATGCACAAAAGATTACTGAACTTTAGAAGGTATGTTTGCATTTTGTCAACTACATACTGCATATGGTGGAATGTATTTAAGAAAAATCTGAGCAAAGGCTTTTACACTTTTATCTGTATGCATTAGTTAGAAGTGTACTGATGCCATGGGCATGTTTGTCAAGCCATTTCATATGTATACATAATTGCAAATTCTTGAAAATGGAATTCTCTGTGATAAATATGTACAAATGTTTCAAGAACAATTCCTTTGATAGCACTTTTAGCATTTCAAAGATGGTTTGTTAGCGAAATGTGTCAATTCCCTGTTCTTTTGGGAGGAGGGAGCAAGGCTGAGTTACCGTTATGGCACATACAAGTATAAGTTCTTATTGTTACTCTCCTTATTTGCATCCTGCCTGTTATTTGGATTTCATATCTCTAGACTGTTTTATGTTTTTCTGGTGGGTAATACTGAGTGGCTACATTTTCTGCTTTATCTGGGAACAGTTATTTTGTAGTTACATGATACTTATGTGTACTATCCTTCTGTTGTCTTTTAGACACCTATAAGTATGCTACCCAGGCGTGTCAATCCTATAAGACCTCCCTTTACTGATGCTGAGAATCAGGTCATAGTGGATGCCTTTAGGCAACACAGTTCCTTCCTGCTTGAGGGGTTGAGGCGATATGACATGCAGAATGCAAATTTGGTGCCAGATTGTGGATTATGTGAATGCCATGGGTGGCATATGAGCAGGTGCACCACAGGGCCACTGACATAATCACACCTGCACAGAGAAGAGTAGCTGCAGTGGGCCATGACCAGATGATTAAACGGGGAGTGCCTCCTATGGAGCTACCAACAGAAGCGGCTCGTGCTATTGGGCTGCAGGACTGCAGCCCCCCAGCTGTACACAGGAAAAGAAATTAATAAAAAAAAAAAAAGAAAACAAAAGAAAAAATAAATAAAAACAAATGCGAGCCTCCAAAACTCACACATGCACACTCGTGGTATTTCCATGCATTTACCTGTGCCAGAACTCGCACATGCACACTTGCAGCAATTTCATAAGTCTGGACTGCTACTGAACCAGTCCGGAGCATGTGCACAGATCTGGACTGCTGGTAAGACAGTCCGGGCTCGGAAGACAGCCTGCAACAGCAAAGATCCCAGAAGTCTATGCAGTTATAACTGCATAGATTGGAAGGGGATCAGACTGCAACATCTGCAGGCTGGATCCTGCTCTCATGGGAATGACAGGACTTAGGCTCTCTCACAGGCTTTTGTGTTTTAAACTGGAACTTTGGCATTAACGAATGCTTTGGACTGAAAGCAAGTATGACTTGTTTATACTAATGGAAGGGTGTGTGTGTGTGTGTGTGTGTGTGTGTGTGTGTGTGTGTGTGTGTGTGTGTGTGTGTGTGTGTGTGCTCCTGTTCATGTTTGTCTGCATTCTGTCAGGTAGTCTGAATGTGTTTCTATCTGGGAATTGTGCTAGCTGTCTGTATGTGCACATCTGTCTGTCTCGGTTTGCATGTCAGTTTAGCAAGTTGTCTGTCTGCCTCCAAGTCCATGTGGGTTTGGCCTGATCAATCAGTGTCTATATGTCTGTTTATTTGTGTGTGTTTTTCTGTCTACCTCTCTTTCTGTTAGTCTGCCCATCAACTTCTCTATCTGATGGCAATATGTTCAGCTGTAGGAAGATATGTGGCTTGCTGTCTACTGTTTATATCTGTGCCTTCTAACTGTTATTTATTATTATACCATGACCCCCCCAAAACGTGCACGCTGATTGGCCAGCGTGCCCGTTGTAAATCGAGTTATACTAATGGAAAAAGGTCCGGTCGCCCGGACTTTTTTCCATTAGTATAACTTCGTTACAAACACTGTCTCGCTATGTTAAATGGGTTTAACATGGCGAGACTTTAAAATAAGCAACGGAGATCTCCGTTGCTTATTTTAAAGCTGTCTGCTATGTTAAACCCATTTAACATAGCGAGACAGTGTTTAAAAACGGAGAAAGCAAGATCTCCGTTGCTTTTTATGTCTCGCTATGTTAAATGAGTTTAACATAGCGAGACAGTTTAAAATAAGCAACGGAGATGCCCGTTGCTTATTTTAAAACTGTCTCTATGTTAAACTCATTTAACATAGCGAGACACTAAAAAAAGCAACGGAGATCTTGCTTTCTCCGTTGCTTTGCTCAGTTCTGATGTACTGCAGGCGCAGTACATCAGAACTGCCGATGCCAGACATCTGCGGAAGGGCAGCAAATAGGCATTATACTATGCCATTATTTAAGAAAAGTAATAGTTTCTTTTCTTAAATAATGTCATATAATAGCAATAACCACTTCTGGTGTGGGTAATGCTAAATTTACCCACGGTTGGCTTTGTTTGGTCCCTCGGGACCAAACCACGCCAACCATGGGTAAATTTAGCATTACCCACACCCAGGCGTGGGTTATTGCTATACAATACAGCTTCCAATAACTTAACATCTGCTCCTTAAAGATTAGCTTGACATGAGTAATTTAAATATAATTGCAGATACACACTTTGTATTTAGACAAGGACTTTTGCTTTTTAAAATAGAGGCACCATTAGTAGGTGGCAAAGCCAATGCAACTCTTACCTACTGAATCTTCAGAAAAATACACTGAAGAACCAATGTTTAGAATAAAATCAAAATAATGGTTGCATTGTGTTTCTATACACAGTAGTTTCACGTCTGAATTTTAATTTTTGTGCTAACTAAACAGTCAGGACTGAATGTGTAAATAGTAGACTGTTTTCTGCATTGGCTATACCACTGTGTGAATAATCAAGGCTTGGAAAAATTACCTTTGGAGGAGGCACACCGATGTTTGTGGAGCTAAGTAAGTCAACAAAAATGATGTTCTACTGATAAATATATCAACTGATAAATATGTTAACATATGCAGACTGATTATTGATTGACTGACGCATATATATGCTTGTAAGCCCACAGAAAAGATGGAGAGAAATATGAGTATAGGCATATAGGTAGAAAATATTATTAAACTTGCATCTCTTGTTTGCAATGCAATTACAAGAAACTCAGAGAGATAATTCCATTGTTTTATTCCTATCAAATTATCATATTTATCAGAAACAAACTAGCCAACAAACACGTAAGCAAAGAAGCAGCATTGTAAATATTTGTGTAATGCAAGGGAGTTATTTAACTTACTGACATAAGCTATTTTTAATTTTATTTTGCTGTTGGCACACTGATACATCAGTTAGTTCTGCTGCCTAAAAGTGATTGGTTCTCCAGTTCAGTCCGTGGCTAATTTTTTTTGTCTAAATCTGCATATCCTTCCCGTATCAACAAAGTTTTTTCTAGGTTATCTACTTTTTGTCCACATCTCACAGACATCACACTGGTAAATGAACAGTCATCCAAAGTTCTTATAGGTGTGTGCTTTGTGTGAGCATGTGTATGTTAAGAGGGGACACTTATACGATGTTGCATTTTAGGTGATAGTATGCCCTATAAATTGTAAAAAAAAATGAGTAGCATTGATACTAATGTGTGTGTGTGTGTGTGTGTGTGTGTGTGTGTGTGTGTGTGTGTGTGTGTGTGTGTGTGTGTGTGTGTGTGTGTGTGTGTGTGTGTGTGTGTGTGTGTGTGTGAAATGCCCCAGTAGCTAAAAAGAAGTCAGGAAATATAGCTGATGGCTAGACTCAAACCCTGCTCCTTGGGAGTAGGTAGCAAGAGCTTGAATTCCCTACCTGCCACCACTTGTGACATTTTTGCCTAATTTTTGTTCTGTTCCTCATAAAATCTGTGTTTTATTCTGGACTTTGAATTCACTAAATAATGACATGCATTTGACTTTATATTCTTCAGAAAGTGCATGGTAACACAAAGCCTTTTATTCTAGCAATTTTTTGTTGATAAGATCAATATTTGAAAACTGTCCCTATTTTTGGGCTGTATCTCCCCATTATTGGCTTTGTCCAGGTTTTTTGTGCTAACAGGTTGAGAGCTATGGTGAGACCTGAATTCACTGAATATGTTTGGGGGCTGTATTCCCCCATTATTGGCTTTGTTTAGGTGTTTTGTGCTAAGAAGTTGAGAGCTATGGAAAACTGAAATCACTAAATGATAGCCATTTAAGTTTCAGTCTAGCTGCTTTTTGAGAAACAACTGATTTGGCAAAGTGGTATGTTGTTCTGATGGTAGTGCACAGGGTCCTGGGTTCAAGACTTGGGAGTGAAATGTATGGTAGTAATACAGCATTTTATTCTAGCAGTGTTCCAAGATTTTGCAAGCAATGTTTAAAATGTGTCCCTAGTTTTTGGGCTTTTGCCCACCCCCCAATAAATTTTGGCTTTTTCCAGATTTCCAGATTTCTTGTGCTTCAAAGTTGAGAGATACAGTTGAGCGTCGAGTACATTTTACAAGGAGCTGAGAGCTTAAAGAGAAATTTAGTGCTGCTTATGCTGTGGGTGCTTGTGTTTTTAATAGCAAAACAGATACTGTGCTTTCTTTTGATGCAGAAGACCGTGGGTTCTACTCCCACAGTATATATATGCATTACTGATACTGTACTGTGTTGTACTTTTAAAGGGGGGTGGATACTGCAGTCCTGAAAATGTCCTCTTTGGTGGAGATACCTAGTGACAATGAATCTGTTATTAGTTTGCCATCCATTCCCTATTGCAATATTACTAGCTTATCATTTTTTAATGTAGTATAGGCAATTTATTCCTCAAGAGCAACAGTCACTTTATTTGTAGATGAAACAATGAAATATAAAGTTGTGTGCTAGCAGCAACCTCTTCGTTACAGATATCTTTAATGTGGAATTATTTTGATGACTTTAACTTCTGCAGAGATTGTGCATATTTACTGATACTGGTGGACTGTAGAAGTCTGAGTAGACTTTTATGATGGAAATGTTCTGAATTGGGCAGTTTTGCCATTATTGGTGCATGCATTTTGTTTCATTGTTTACAGGAAAAATGTTCAAAAGAATAAATTTAAAATGCCATCTAACAACTGTACTGTATTATACAGGGAATATAATTTAATACAATCAGGAAGGTGTATCAAAGAACACATGTATGTTTCCTGTGCAAGGTGCCTCTGATTTGAAAACAGCCCAAGTTAATCTTTATCTGCCACTGTCCTGATGTATTTTCTTTGAATGTGCATTTTAATGCTGTTTCAATGAATGTGAGCTACAAGGGTAGAGAAGTTTTAATGCTAAGTCTATTTTCATTGTAAAATGGCATTGCTTTTTTAGCAGATCTCTATTAGTGTTTGTGCTGTAAAATTTAAAATAAAACTTTTAAATGAAATCCAAATAATCATAGACGTAAAGCAGTATGCACATTACAGTGTTTATGGTAAATGGGGTGAAATAGCCAAGTAATGGGACATTGGAATACCTGCAGGGAGGAAGCCCCATTCGACCATGATTTTGTGAGGGGGAAGGGTGGCAAACTCAGCCCCAGCTGAGCTATACCTCTCAACTGTCCAAATTTTTGCAGAATAAATAGAGTTTTGCTTCCTATTTGTTTTTTTCCTCATAACGTGTGGTTTTCTGGCAAATCATTTAGGAATGATGTCACTATATAATGGCAGACATTGAGCTTCAGACTTCATATCCTTCAGAAAAATGCATGCTAAAGCAAGACCTGTTATTCTGTCAACTGTCTAAGTTTATACAAGAGTAATTTTTAGTACTGTTTGTATGTTCCCACAATATATTTTGCCTTGTCCAGATTTCCTGCATTAAGAGGTTGAGAGGTATGAGCAAATAAATCACTTTATAGAATTAGGTATATCCAAACCTCTCAACTGTCCCCGATTTTGGCTCAAAATGTTGCTCTCCCCCTAATAATCCCTCCACAAAATGACAAATTTGGAAGAAAACTTGGAGGGTTTACAATTAATAAATAATTGTAATGACCAGATTTATAGGTTAGTTTTAATTTCAGAAATGCAGGTAGATTCTCTTATTTTGTCAGCTGCTCAAGTTAACAGTACAAATATTAAAACATGTCCCTTCTTTGACAGGTTCCCAGCTGTATTGTGTGGCTATTTTATATTTTTTTCATCACATTTTTGGTCCATTTTTCATAAAATTGTGATTTTCTGGCAAATTAGTGACAAATCATTAAAGACTGAAGTTAGAAAATAATGACAGACATTTGAGTTTCAGATTTCACACCCTTCAGAAAATTCATACTAATGCAAGACCTACTATTCTATTATCTTTCTAAGTTTATAAGAGGAATATTTAAAAAGTGTCCTTATTTTCAGGCCTTTGTCCCACTTCTGTTTTTGGCTTTGTCCAGATTTCTTGCTCTGAGGTTGAGAGGTATGACAAATGTGTCAGGGCCATCACCATCAGCCAGAGACATTTCAAATTGTGACATACTTGTTGCACCCCACTCCCCCATGTAGTGACTCTGGATGTGTCCAAGCAAGGCAAGGAGCAGTTATGCAGTGTGAGTGTGCAGAGTATCCTCCCAGCCAAGGTAGACACAAGTACTACAGTGGCTTTTCATCTGTCCTTGGTTTTGCAGAATGTTCTGCTTTTCTGTCATCTTTTTATATTGTTGATTTATGCCTCTTAATCAGAAAATGCATGTTGTTGCAATGTCTGTTGCTCTGTGTTTAAGTAGCAATGCTTTATTGACCATCAGGTGAGCTTGTCTGAGATTGTAAGATGGAAGTAAGCTTTAATAAGCATACTGTTAAAGAATTATCAACATTGAAAGCCTTTTTGTTGTTGCCATGCAGAGAATATTTACATAACTAGATTGCTTATAAGCCTTTGGTATTGAAATGCTATGACAGTATTTGCAAAAAGGGCAGGATTACAGTATTTTCAGAAGCTCATTACATTTGTTGGAGACTTTCAGTCATCTTTGCAGGCTTTACCTGTAAACTAAGCAGAATGCCAATCTATCATGTGTGGTCCATAACCTGTGCAGTAATCCTTTAAGCAATTGATCTTGAGCTTGTTTCTTGTTTGCTGTTCATTTTTTACTTTGATCATGTTTTCCCCATAAAACAAGTAGATAGTTGTTATCAGGCAGTAGGTCTTTTTTGGCTAAGAAACATTTTTATAAGTGGGGGTATCACTGAGATTGCTACTTTCAGCATGTTACTTGGTACTTTTATAAAACTGAATATAAATTATAATTAGAACTGCAGTGCACGGAGATTTGAGTTGAGTGCTGCTTGTTTTTTTATACTTGATTTTGACTGGCATTCCAGTAATGTATTTAAAAAGTAATTTCTTTTTTCATGCCTCACAACCTTTTTGTTTCCATCTAGATATTAAGTAAGCTGTCATGTAGCAAATGCATTGAAATATTTTTTCTTCTACACTTCATTTTGTCTTGATTGGATTCTCATAATAACTGATTGGCACCCAGGGTAGCATATTTAATTAATGTCCCAGTTTTTGCTTTTTGTTTAGCATAGCCACGCCCCCTTTCTAGTTGACAACACCCCTTCCAATTGGCCCCACCCACTTAGCTGTCTCCTGCAGCCCCCCATTGATTTGAAGCCACCAGCCACCACTGGATACCACCAACACTGAATGAAGAGTTCCTGGCCAGTAGCTTACAGGAAAGTGCAGTACAGCATGTCCTGGATGTCAGTGTAACAGCTTTAGGGACAGCCAGCACATCCCAGGAGGAGCTTCCAGGTAGGCTTTGGTATATAAACAGTTAAATACTGTTGTGTAGTAAAACAATTGAAATCAATAAGTTACTTCTGTTTCACATTAATTCTTTTTTGTAAGGAGGGGATTGAAGATTGCTACACTTAACTTAGGCTGGAGTTGTCAGCCACATTCTTGTTGAAAGTACAGTTAATGGACATATAAAGGGGTAAAAGTATTACCTCCTGTGTTACTGCTAATTGTCATGATGTTGCCCTTACCTTTAGCTTAATTTCTTCCAGGACCATCTGGATTGCAGAGGAGAATCTCACCTGTAGATTGTAAGCCAAACACTTTTATGTCAGTACTGATGAGCAATTTAAATAAATATTTTAATGTGTGCTGTTGATATCAGGCCTGTTGTGTGCATTGCTGTACTGTCCATAATAGTGGCACCACTGTTAGTTTCTTAAAATATATTGGACTAGAGTGGTGTAGGTATTAATGTTTTCTTGGGTTTCTTGCTTTTTATCACAGGTGATCATAACAGTGGAAGTGTGGACCCTCTGCCACCTGATGTCAGTGTACCAGCAGACTCTGATGATGATGGTGGCCAAACTAAGGCACAGTCAGAGGGTGCAGAGGTTGAATCTGACACGGAGGTTGGCATACACCCATCCCCTACAGTTCTATCGGACACAGCCAGTAGGCCTACACCCACCCATTCCAGTGACCCCACAGATATTGGACAGGTGAAGGGTGAGGCCATTGATCAGGGAAGTGTGGTTACTGTGGTTTCAGTGCCTGCTGATTATGGATATAGTCAAATTGTAGAAGAGGTGCCATGCAGGAGAGTTGATAGGGGTGCTCAGAGGAGGCCTATTGTCCCTCCTCCACCTGGTCCAGATGTCTCTTCCCATGTCATTCAGTATATGTTTAGGGCCATCATGGAGGCACAGGCACATTCCCGTAGGTGGCCCAGACAAATGCGCAGGGTTGTAGATGTGGCACAGGCTGATATATGTAACTGCCTCCACCATGTCACCAATTCAATGGATTGGATGAATGACACCTTGGAGTGAGGGTTGTCTGTCATGGAACAAGCACTGTTTGTGATGGATCATCTGCTGGGAGAGGAATAGCATCCTCGTGGGTGTAGGTCAGCCACATCATCTGCTGTTAGCCAACATGGCCATGCCCAATCATGCTCCAACAGTGGCAGTACTTCCATTGCTCTGTCAGTGAGTGTGCTGTCCACACCCAGACATGGCAGGTCATGGGGTCATGGTCCTGGGCATCCCTGTGAAGGAAGTTCATACAGCAGACATCACTCATGTTCAGGTAGCAGCAATGTATCAGACTGTGAGCATGGATGTGCCAGTGCAACTCCTTGTAGAGCCAGTTCTCATGGTTGGGGATGACAACGATGTTGCTCATAGAGCAGCATCGGGCAGCAGCGGTTAATCAAGTTTAAACTATTTCTGGCTCCGCAAAGTCTGCTCTTCAATTTTTCCCTTAGAACTGCTCTACTTGCAATCTAAACAGTCTATTCTCTATCTGAAAAGCCCAGCACTTGCTCCTAAAGCATTTTTATACAGGTAAAGCACTCTTAAACAAAAAGAAAGTACTTCATTCACCTAAATCCCCTTGAGTACCCATTTCCCTTTAGGTCCTTTCTGACTCAGTTACACAGCAATCCTTTACACTATTCTAGCATGTCAATGGGTCAGTTGCTGGCGTCCTCTCCTGTTCAGCTGGTGAATCTGGGAATCTTGAGGCAATGTTACAATTGCCTCATGTACACAGACAACCCTCTCCTCCTCCCAACAAATACAAATATATGTGAGAGATGCAACTATATAGCCAAACTGGAGGCTGAGCTCTCTCAACTCAGTACTGGCAAAACCAGTCAGGAGGAGAAGGTAACCACGCACACCACAAACCCAGTCTCACATAGACCTATCACAACTGCAAACCAAACACATAAACACACAAAAGCATACTCGGAGGCTCTGATTAAAAATCTACCAAAACAACAGAGGCCTCCAAAGCAGACACCCAAGCGACCACTACCTCAAGACATAGCACATGCAACACATAGCTCACAAAGTCAGTGTGCTAAACAGTCACAACCCTTAAGGCCAAACAACATGCCAGATACACTTGTAATAGGTGACTCCATAGTCAGACACACTGACGTCCCGCTCACCAGACTTGAACAAGGAAAAGGTTACAGTAAGCTGCCTGTCAGGCACTAGAATCCGCCACATAACACAAGCACTCAGGTCACTCCAAAGCAAGTACAAATATGACTCAGTCATTGTCCATGCCGGTGTGAATGACCTGAGATGTACCTCCCTGGACTACATGAAAAGAGACATAGAGGAGCTCTCTGATTATGTAGCCCAGGCCAGTATGACCCTGACCCTGAGCAGCATCTTACCCTCACCAAGAATGATGCCACAGTACAAAGACAAAATGATTAGTTTTAACAATTGGCTTAATTACTGCTGTCATTCTAAGGGGATCCAATGTCTGTCTGCTTGGGATGACATGCTTGACAAGCCACGCTGCTTCGCAAGGGATGGCTTGCACCTGTCACCCCTGGGCTTCCGTATATTGGCCAAGGCTCTTGCCACCCCCATAGTACCTTTTTTAGGCAAGGCTCAAAAGACAAACCCACCTCCCTGGAAAGCACAAGTGAAAAAAAACTAAGGGTAATGCTGCTCAATGCCAGAAGTCTAAACCTCAAGATGCATGCTCTCGAAGCCCTCCTCAGTATGGAGAACATCGATGTCTGTGCAGTGACTGAAACCTGGTTCAAGGCTCCTGAGAGCACCCCAGCACTACCAGGTTTTACCTCATATCATGCTTTCCAGCCCCAAAACTTGGACCGAACCACAAAAGGAGGGGGAGTGTCCATATTCATCAAAGATACCCACACCTCCAGGTTAGTGGCAATGCACCAAGCATCGGAGACCATCCAGGTGCAACTAACCATAGGCAAAACTGCCCTACAGGTTGTAGCATGCTACAGACCACCCTCTCAAACTCAGGAACCCCACTCAGCCTTCCTGAAGACACTGGAGAGTATGAATGTCTCTCCAAATACCATCATATTAGGAGACTTCAACTACCCAAACATAGACTGGGAACATTACTCAAGCCCCAACACCCTAGCCCAAAGGTTCCTAGAATTCATAAACTCAAATGCGATGGAAGAACTAGTCACTACTCCCACAAGAGGAGATAATATACTAGACCTGATCATCACAAACATGGGGACAAAATGCTCCACACCGGAAGTATACCCCTCATTGGTGAGATCAGACCATAAATTAATCTCACTGGAAATCCACATCCCAACCCCACCCCCTGCACAAAAGACCACAGTGAAGAACTTCTCAAAAGCCGACTTCATACTTCTTAAGACTGAAGTGGTATCCTTCAAGGCACCTGGGCCAGTGGATACCACAACCCACACCACTGAATCCTTTATAAATGCCTTCTACGGGCACCTTCAAGAATGCATGGATCATGCAATCCCTAATAAAACCAAGACCCATTCACCCAAAGGCAGGCGCCCTGTCTGGTGGACCCCAGCCATTAACAAACTTTACAACAGGAGGAGAAAGCTACTACATGACAGAGCAAAATCCCTAAAAGGGAAGGCATCTCTGATCAGTACTAGCAAAAAACTACGATCACTAATAAAATCATCCAAGGCCAACTTTGAGAGAAAAATCGCAAAAGACACAAAAGACAATCACAAGGCCTTCTTTAGCTATGTTAGAAACCTGGGTGGAAACTCCAGATATGCTCAGAGTTAGTCCAAAATGACACAAAATACACTGAACCCACAGACATTGCCAACATTCTGGCAGACAGGTTCAGTGCAAATTTCTCCGCCCCCCCCCAAAAGGAGAAATATCTATCCCAGCAGAGTGTAGCCTCCCTAACATCTCAGATGCCCAGGTGAGAGCCGCCCTCTCCAAAGCTAAAAACACAGCATCAATGGGACCAGACGGTGTCCCGGGCTGCGTGCTACATGAACTCCAAGAGGAACTAAACCTGCACATAAGGCTGCTGTTTAATCTTAGCCTTACTACAGGATATGTACCCAAAGAGTGGTGTACAGCAACAGTGGTCCCACTCCACAAAGGTGGTGCTTCTACGGACCCTGGAAATTACCGCCCCATAAGCTTGACGAGCCTGGTCTGCAAAGCTATGGAAAGGATCATTATGGAACTCATAAACAAAGACATTGGGGACCTACAGACATTGGATCCTACCCAATTTGGCTTTGTCAAGGGCAGATCCTGCCTTTTGAACTTGGTCGACTTTTTTGAAACAGTCACTAAGGCCATTGATGAGGGTAAGGCAGTTCACACAGCCTACCTTGACCTTGCAAAAGCCTTCGATACAATACCCCACTCGGGCATCATAGACAAACTCACCAGCTTAAATGTAAACCCATATGTCACAAGATGGGTTGCAAACTGGCTCAAGGACAGAACCCACAAGGTCAGAATTGCTGGAGCCATGTCAGACTCTAAGCCAGTCACAAGCGGTGTCCCACAGGGCTCAGTCCTGGGACCCCTCTTGTTCGGCATTTATTTTTCCGAGGTGCAAGCAAACATAGGAGGATTGTGGCTGACAAAGTTCGCAGATGACTGCAAACTGGGTGCCATAATTGATACTCCAGCAGACACAAGCATCCTTCAGAGAGGCCTCATAGAAATGGATAATTGGTGCCAGAGCCATGGCCTTAAACTGAGCGCCAAAAAATGTATAGTCATACCTTTTGGGAAAAACAAGGTACCCACAAATTACCACATAGGTGGTAATCCATTAAGTACGGAAGAGGTAATCAGGGACCTAGGCACCCAAGTTGACAGTAACCTCTCATTTGACACTCACATTGCCAAGGTGGTTAGGAAGACCTTCTATATTTCCCACCTTATCATGAAGGGATTCACATCTAGATCAAGAGAGGTCATTGTGGCCCTGTACTCTTCTCTTATCAGGCCCATGATTGAGTACAATGCCCCATTTGGGATGTATCTTACCCGACACCTGCAGCAGTTGGAAAGACCCCAAAAGTTCCTCACCAAGAGGATAAAGGGTCTCAAACATATGTCATATGCTGCCAGGCTGAAGAAACTCCAGCTCTATTCAGTCGCATACCGCCTACTCAGAGGTGATCTATGCCTGACGTACAAGGCTATGTCCAATCCGGAATTAATGGACATGCTCCACCTCAGAAAATCCAAATCCATCAGAGCCACGAGAGCAAGAGATTTGAACCTCAACAGAGAAATAAAAAGGATGTGCTGGAGGGACAGATTCATAACCCAGAGGCTCCCTACACTCTGGAACAGAAAACCAGTCCATGTTAGGCAGAGCCCCTCACTAACTCTCTTCAAGAGAAATCTTGATGAGTGGATGGGAGATCGTAGGTTTACCCCGGGGGTCATCTCTGTGTCACTACTAGACAGAGGCACAGTAAACTAAACCCTAAATGGGCATAGTATTCTCATCCCAAGGGGTGGCGAAAGCCACACACACTCTGGCTAGGCTTATAAATGCCCTAGGGCAGATAGCCTAGTACGAACCTATGAACCTATGAACAATGAACAGCCACCTCTACCATGCACAGCTCACACCTGTCTGACTTACCAAGATATAGAGCCAGCACAGAGCTTGGCTGCATTCAAGCAGACACTCACATGCCATTTTCACCTGGCTGACCCCTACAGACACACACACAACAGTTACATGATTCAGCCGTGCAGCTTAAAACTCTTTTTGTCTCACTGGCCATTATTTGTGTTATCCAAATGCCTGCCTGCCTGCTTCTCAGTCTTACTCACACACACTCACCAACCTTTTGTGTCAGCCTAGGCCTCTTGTCCCCTACACAACAGCCTGTCCAAGTGATGATAACTGTGCCATATCCCTGTTTTCTATCTTTTGGATTCAGGAGCACATAAGCTTTGTGTCTGATGCTCAGGGTGCATAGCTGACTTATGCTTAGTGCATTTGTGGTGTTGAACTGGCAATTTTGCCTTTGACTTATATTGGCCTTGGAAAGTTAAATAGTTAATAGCATCAAAATTTCCCAGTTTTATTGTGAATGATCTTGTGAAGGTTGTGAAGTCAGAAACCACAATATGTATCATTATTTTTTAACTTCTCTCTTTAATGATTTTCCAGTACAAATGTATGCATACATACAAATACCTACATACAAATATTTCAGGCATGTACATTAATGCCCTTCTAGCTTGCCAATATACCAAAACACTTGTTCCTATAATAAGTGTCCAGGCTGTTCTTAAAAATATCTAAACTAGTACTTGCTTTAATGTACTTTGGTAGGCTGTTCCTTGCATGAGCTACTCTGTCAGAGAACCAGTTAGTACACTTCTCATTCCTATAGAATCTTCTACATAGGTTATCTGATGATTCTCTAGTACTTTTTGATACCCCCAAACATTCCCAGAGGTAGTTGTCTCTAAACGCCCTATATACTTGAATAAGATCTCCACTTAGATATCTGTAAGAAACATTGTACAAGTTCAGATATTTTAGAATTTCACAATAACTTAAATTTTCACATCCATGGATGCCCTTGGTATATTTCCGCTCTACTCTTTCCAGTTTACTCATGTTTGTTGTCTTATAGGGGTTCCATATTGTTATTCCATATGCAAGTTTGGGTCTAATGTAACTAACAAACAATGACTTCATTATTTTTAATTTCCTAGACTTTATACATCTTTTTATACAATCTATATTTCTATAACTATCATTAACCAATTGGTTGATATGACTATAAAACTCATAGCTGAATCTACCCATATACCCAGGTCCTTAAATGAGTTTACAGTTTCAGTCACTGTGTGCTGTATTAAATATTCACCTTTAATTTATGGCTCCCAAATCTCATATGCTTAGTTTTTGATGTATTTATCAGCATATTCCCCTGTGCCCAAATGGTGAAATTAGTCAAGTTATTTTGCAGACATGCCTTATTTGTAACACATGTAATCAGTTTACCCAATTTCAGGTTGTTTGCATATAGACTGTAGAGCACCTCAAATGAAAAAGATAGGTCTGAAAGATACAATCTAAACAAGTAAGGGCCTAGGACAGAGCCCTGTGGGACACCCTAACTGTAACCATAGATTTCACCTATCCAGTTGCTGTATGAAACTCTCCATGTTCTATTTGTAATCCTTGCAGATATCCATCTTATCAAGAGTGCATCAATACCTGGTTGTACTAATTTATTGATCAGTGTTTTGTGTATGACCCTGTCAAATGCTGAAATTAAATCTATATAAATTACAACACAGCACAAGTTTTCATTTATAGCTGTTATTATATTATTATTATTGAATATCATGTTACATGTATTTGCAGTGGTGATGGACAGGTTGACAGACGAGCTTAGACAGGAGTCCCCGTGGACTATGATGTTTTCAGATGACATTGTGATCTGTAGTGAGAGTAGGGAGGAGGAGACCCTGGAGAGATGGAGATATGTTCTAGAGAGAAGAGGAATGAAGGTCAGCAGGACTAAGACAGAATATATGTGTGTGAATGAGAGGGAGGATAGAGGAATGGTGAGGATGCAAGGAGTAGGGGTGGCGAAGGTGGATGAGTTTAAATACTTGGGGTCAATAGTTCAGAGTAACGGTGAGTGTGGAAGAGAGGTGAAGAAGAGAGTACAGGCAGGATGCAGTGTGTGGAGAAGAGTGTCAGGAGTGACTTGTGACAGATGAGTATCTGTAAGAGTGAAAGGGAAGGTCTACAAGAGGGTAGTGAGACCAGCTATGTTATATAGGTTGGAGACAGTGGCATTGACAAAAAGGCAGGAGTTTGAGCTGGATGTAGCAGAATTAAAGATGTTAAGATTTGCACTGGGTGTGATGAGGGTGGACAGGATTAGGAATAAGTATATTAGAGGGTCAGCCCAGGTTGGAATGTTTGGAGACAAAGCCATAGAGAGGTACGATTCCATTGGTTTGGACATGTGCTGAGGAGGGATGCTGAGTATATTGGGAAAAAGATGCTAAGGATGAAGTTACCAGATAACAGGAAAGGAGGAAGGCCTAAGATAAGGTTTATGGATGTGGTGAGAGAGGACATGCAGGTGGTTGGTGTGACAGAGCAAGATGCAGAAGACAGGAAGAAATGGAAACAGGTGATCTGCTGTGGTGACCCCTAATGGGAACAGCTGAAAGAAGATGATGATGATGATGATGATGATTGAACATCATGTTACAGGTGGTAATAGAACTATTTTCAACATATGCATGCTGATGTATTGTTTGTAGTCCCAACCTATCCAGTCCTGACAATAACTTATCCAATATTACCTTCTCCATTATTTTTCCGCAATATGAAAGTAGACTTAAGGGTCTATATAACTCTGGATTGGTCCTACTTCCCTTTTCCTTGAAGACGTATACTTGCTGGAAAGCACTACGAAGCCTTAAACTGATACAAGCACTTAACTCTCCTTATTAATAAGGAGAAATTAATCATAGGCACTAAACAGCCTAAAATTGCAAAGTACCTTGCTAAGGTAAGGGAAAACAGCTCCTGTACTTTAAAAAAAAAAACACCAAACCAGGCATGTCCAAGGGTCAGCTTCCATTGATTTCTCCTGTCCACCTGGTGAATCTGGGCATACTGGGGCAATGCAGCAATTGCCTCATGTACACAGACAATCCTGTCCTCCTACCACCCAACACTACAACCTGCGAGAGATGCACTTACATAGCGAAACTGGAAGCAACGCTCTCTCCACCCAAGATTGTGCTAGACAGTCAAGAGGAGAAGGTTAACATCTGCACTACACCTCAAGCAACACATAGCCCTTTTAAACTCACACCACCAACACCCACTCATAGCAACACTAAATACACATATGCGGAGGCTTTAACTGTAACCTGCCCAAGCAACAAGGACCTCCGAAGCTGAAACGCAACCAAACACCAATCACAACCAAAGTGTCACATAGCTCATAACACCAGTGTGCCACCCAGCAACAGCCCCTAAGGCAAGACAACGTACCTAACACTTTAGTCATAGGTGACTCTATAGTCAGGCACACTGATGTTCCACTCACCAGGCTGAGCAAGGAGAAAATTACAGTGAGCTGACTGTCGGGTGCCAGGATCTGCCACAAAACACATGCACTCATGTCAGTCCACAACAAGTACAAATATGACTCTGTCATTGTCCATATTTAAGTGAATGACTTGAGATGTACCTCTCTGGACTACATGAAAAGAGACATGGAAGAGCTCTTGGATCATGTGTCCCAGGCAGGTATGACCCTAGCCCTGAGTAGCATCCTGCCTTCGCCCAGAATGATACCACAATATAAGGACAAAATGATTGACTTCAACAATTGGCTAAGCTTCTGGTGTCATTCAAAGGGGATCCAGTATCTGTCTGCCTGGGATGACATGATTGACAGACCATGATGCTTTGCCAGAGATGGTCTGCACCTGTCACCCCTGGGATTCAGGTTACAGGCTAAGGCTCTTGCCACCCCACCATAGTGCCTTTTTTAGGCAAAGTTCAAAGGACAAAACCACCACTGTAACAGCTACAACCATGCAAAATCTGAAGGTAATGCTACTCAATGCTAGAAGTCTAAACCTCAAAATGCACTCTCTTCAAGGCACTCATAAAAATGGAGAACATCGATATCTGTGCAGTAACTGAGACCTGGTTCAAGGCTCCAGAGAGCGCCCCTGCAATACCAAGTTACAACTCTTACCACACTTTTCGGCTACCAAACCAGGATCGAAACACTAAAGGTGGAGGAGTGTCCATATTCACCAAGGATATTCACACAACCAGGTTAGTTGCCCAACACAATGCGTCTGAAATTCTCAAGGTGCAACTAACACTAGGTAAGACTGCAATCCAAATTGTAGCTTGCTACAGATCCCTCACCATGCCCCAAGATTCTCACTACACCAAACACCCTAATACTGGGTGATTTCAACTACCCTGCCATTAACTGGGAAAACTACTCATGCACCAACACCTTTGCCCAATGGTTCTTGGAATTCATAAATTCCAATGACCTGGATCAACTAATCCATAGTCCCACCAGGGGCTCCAATATCCTAGACCTGGTCATTACCAACATGGGAAATTGCTGCTCCACACCTGTGGTCACCCCCCTCATTGGTCAGGTCAGACCATAAGCTAATCACCCTTAACATCCACATCCCACCCCCCAGTAAGGCAACCTCCATAAAAAAATTCTCCAAGGCCAACTTCATGCTACTCAAGCCAGAATTTAAAAACTTCATGACACCCATGCAGACAGGAACTGAAAGTTTGACTGCTGAATCCTACACTAAGGCACTGTATGAACACATCCACTCATGCATGAATCGTGCCATCCCAAATAGAACCAAGATGCTCTCCTCCAAAAAAAGGAAGCCAATCTGGTGGTCCCCTGCCATAAACAAACTTTACAACAAAAGGAAAAAACTGTTGCAGAAAAGAGGAAAATCCCAGGATGCAAAAAACTCCCTTACCAGCCTCAATAAGAAGCTGAGATCCCTCATAAAATCCTCCAAAGCTAGTTACGAAAATAAAATTGCCAAAGATTCCAAAGACAATCACAAGGCATTCTATAACTATGTCAAGAATCTAAATGGCAATGCTCAGATCTGCTCTGAGCTACAACAGAATGGCATTAAATATAGTGATCCCAAGGATATTGCCAATATCCTGACAGATCGATTCAGTGCCAACTTCACCCCCTAAATGGCTCATCTCAATACTGGCAGATTGCCAAATTCCGGTAATAATGGCTACACAGATAAATAATGCATTCTCCAAAGCTAAGAATATAGCATCCATGGGACCAGAAGACATCCAGGCTGTGTACTACATGAATTACAAAATGAACTGGCACCTCACCTAAGTGTCATGTTTAATCATACCCTCACCTCAGGCTTCTTGCCCTCTGAGTGGCTCACAGCTACTGTTATTACACTCCATAAGGGGGGATCCACCTTGGATCCCAGGAACTACTGCCACATCAGTCTGACGAGCCTGATCTGCAAGGCCATAGAACGTATTATCATGGAACTTATAAACAAAGACATTGGCAACCTTAAAATACTGGTCTCCACCCAGTTTGGGTTCGTGAAGGGACGATCTTGTCTCCTGAACCTTATTGACTTCTTCTAATCAGTCTCCACAGCCAGAGACAAGGGTAAGGTGGTCCACATAGCCTATTTGTACCTCACCAAGTCCTTTGACACCATTCCCCACTCTGGAATCATAGGCAGACTTACTAAGCTGGGCATCAATCCCTACTCGATGGGTTGCCAACTGGCTTACTGACAGAATCACTACTGTAAAAGTAGCTGACTCCAAATCCATCTCTAGACAAGTGACAAGTGGAGTACCTCAGGGTTCAGTCCTGGGACCGCTCTTGTTTGGCATCTACTTCTCTGAAATACAGGCCAACACTAAGGGACTCTGGCTAACAAAGTTCACAGATGACTGCAAACTGGGAGCCATTATTGAATCGTCAAATGATGTGGATACTCTACAAAAGGGCCTTACAGAAACAGAAACTTGGTGCCAGGGCCATGGGCTCAAGCTCAATGCCAAGAAATGTATAGTTATCCCCTTTGGGAAAAAACATGTACCCATGAATTATCACGTAGGTGGCAGTACACTAAACACCGAAAGTGTGATAAGAGACTTAGGGACAGAGGTGGACAGTGGTCTCACCTTCAATAACCACATCGCCACAACAGTCAGGAAATCCTTCTATGTGGCACACCTCATCACTAAGGGCTTTTCATCCAGAAAAAAGGAGGTCATTGTCCCACTGTACTCATCCCTCATTATACCCATTATAGAATACAATGCCCCATTTGGTATGTACATCTCAAGACATCTGCAACAACTGGAAAGGCCGCAGAAATACCTCACTAAAAGAATCACAGGCCTAAAGCAGATGCCCTATGCTGACCACCTTAAAAAACTCCAGCTATACTCTGTCGCATATCATCTACTCTAAGGTGATCTCTGCTTAACATACAAGGCCATGTCAAACCCAGAGCTGTTGGACATGCTGCACTTAAAGAAATCCCAATCCCTCAGAGCCACACGCTCCAGGGATCTAAATCTTGTCATCACAATAAACAAAACATGCTGGAAGGATAGATTCCTGACCCAGAGACTCCCCAGACTCTGGAATAGACTGCCCATATATGTCAAGCAGAGCACCTCTTTGGCCCTCTTCAAAAGGAACCTTGATGATGGGATGAGAGAAAGGAAATCCACCTGGGGATCACATCAATAACCCTGCTAGACAGGGGTCCAGGGAAGTAAATAGTGTGGGAAGAAATAGCCAGGGAATTGTTATGGCTAGGCTTGTATAGGCCCTAAGGCCGATAGCCTAGTACCAACCTATGAATCTATGTTTCCAATCTTGAGGAATCTCCCCATATTTATATGCCTAGTGAATAATACATATAATGGTACCGTAACTTCTTGCCGAAGTGTTCTCAGGTCATTGTTACTAATTCCGTCTCCTCCCTGTGCTTTGTTTGGATCCAGTTTGTGCAGTTCTTTTTCGATATAATCTAATTTGATTCCAGTATCCGGGGTGCTAAACTGAGGACATGCAGTGATCATCAGTATTTTTGTGAGGTATGACCATGAATCTTTGATGCCTGAGATCTACTACTTAATAATAGGCACGTAGAAGTCACATAAGTCTCTAATGTCATATGTTAAGATCGTTTTTGTAACACTCTCCCACCTTTTACTTGCTTACAGTACAAATTAGTGAAATACAAGGATATGCCACTCATTCAGATTATTATACAATAGACTCCAGGTTCAAGACTTACCTTGTAAATGCAGCAGTTGGCATGGTTTTAGTTCAGGGCTGACTCTGTCTGTTGCAAGCAGTACACAGCCAATACATGGGGAGGTAAAGGCTGTGTGAGTTGCCTGATATCAATGTTATTATATGTATGCACATAGGAGGAAGGTTTTAGGCCCTAGGTGGTGACTAAGTGTGCAATGCGTTGCCTCTTAGCCAATGAAAGGGCATACTAAGCACACCTACATCTGCCTACACCCACAGCAGCTAGTGGTGCCCTCTCTGACTCCTCATCTGCCTGTGGCTGTGGTGGCCTTGGCATTGGTGGTGGGATGTATGCCCCTTCCCCTTGCTGATCCTGATGAAGCTGTTTTTTCAGGATGGTGTTGTGTAGCATGGCACATACTGTGAATAGTTCTGTACATGTCCATGGATTGTACTGCAGGGCTCCCCCAGATGTATCTAGGCACCAGAACCATGATTTCAGCAGTCCAAAAACACACTCTATGATATTTCTGGTTTGAACGTGTGTATCATTATGGCATTCTTCTGTGAGTGTGTGTGCATTTCTGATGAGTGTCATTAGCCATGGTTCCAGTGAATAGCCTGCATCCCCTAGTAAATGACCCTGACGGATATCCCCCCTAGCAAACATCTGGTACAGTTAGGAGATGTGCCAGATATGAGAGTCATGGTAACTGCCAGGTTTGCCAGCATACACATTCAACATGATTCCCTTGGCATTACACATGACTTGGCAGTTGATAGACTGGTAGCCCTTTCTGTTTATTTAGAGCCCACCCTGTTCCCTGGGTAGTACCTTCATTTCTATATGTGTGCAATCTATGGCACCCAGTACTTCAGGGTAGTGTGCTACAGGGTAGAACTCCTGCATATTTCTGGCCCTCTCCTCAGGAGTACAGGAAAAATATATGTGGTCCCTGGCACGTTGGAGCATAGCATTTAGGAATTGATGGAGGCTCCTGGATGTCAATGCCTGTGACACCCCCAGCATGTCTCCTGTTGGTCTCTGAATGGTACCTGGAGCTAAGATTCTAAGTGCTACACATACCTTTGTCTCCACTGGGATGGGTTCCCCTTGGTTGGCCCTGGCTCCGAGTTGAGAACGGCAGAGGTCGCAGAGTTCCTGTAGTGTGCCCCTATCCACCATGTAGCACTCTACATTGTCCATGTCATGTAGGTTGTGAAAAGTTAAATTAGGCTTGAAAACTCTTCTCCTTCTCAGACCTAGGCCTGCTGGCAGCAGCAGCATTTTTTTCAGCCTGTAGCACATACAAATTAATTAAAGCAGCAGCAGCCCCTAACATTCTTTCCTTCTAGACTGCTTTCCATGGCTGTTTTCTAAAAGGTTTTGGAATTCACAGGAAAAACCAGCACAGAGTCTACACAGTTGCTTTATAGCTTGTTGAATAGCTCTTTCAGCTTGGATTGGTTGATTAGCATGCAGTTCAGCTGCTTATGCTGTAATTATCATGCCACAATGTTTACTTTATTTGCAAGGTGGTGCACACCTCTACACGGCACTTACTGAATCTAAAACTCATTGCTACTGTGTAGGGTTTATTGAATCGTCCCAATTGTTTGTGTTCCTAAAGAAATTACTGTTACTTCATGTCATATTTTAGTACCATTTATGTGCAGTGATCAAGGGGTTATGAAGGTTAGTTTGTTGCTAGATAATTCTGCCAAACTGAAATCTAAACAAATGCACAGAAGATTAATTACTGATTATATGAAAGCAAAGCAGTCACTATGTAAAACTAAGTGGAGTGATGTGCTCAGTAGATAATGAATGTGGAACGTTTTGAAAGAGAAATTGTTTGAGAGCAAAAAAAAATTGTTTAACATCAGGATCTAGGCACACAATGTCAGGGGGATAATATATAAGACATGGAAATGAGATCAAACTACAACTCTGAAAACTGAAATAAACAAGCTGGACAGACAAATTAAGCTTAGTTTGAGACAAAAAAAAAATTTGAAGAAAATTTATAGAAAAATATTTAGCATAATTAAAAAAATGTATAGCTACATAAGATGTGGAAGGAGTAAAGACATACAACTTGATAAACTGTGTGTAGATTCTAAGATTTATTCTAGAAGCACAACAGATTATAGATATAATTACAAAATCTTATACAAAACAGTTTGGCACCACAAAGGGGTTGATAAGTTGCCCTAATGACATCCAGATAACCTCATATAGTGAAATCAAGTTAGATCATATTGAAAAAGGACTATGCAAACTGGATCCAAACAAACACAGGGAAGAGATGAAATTAGTAATAATGACCTGAGAACAGTTCAGCAAGAATTTACAGTTCCATTTTATCTATTATTTACTAGGCCATAAAAATATGGGGAGAGTCCTCAAGATTGGAGACATGAGCTTATTAAACCTGTCTTTAAGGGAAAGGGGAGTAGGACAAATCCAGACACATGTAGACTCTTAAGTCTACTTTCATGTTGTGGAAAAATAATGGAGATGGCAATATTGGATAAGTTAAGTTATTGTCAGAATTGGATAGGTTGGGACTACAAACCATATGTCAGCATGCATATGTTGAAAATAGCTCTATTACCATCTGTAACATGATTTTCTATAACAATATAATAATAGCTATGAATGAAAAATTGTGCTGTGATTATATAGATTTAACTTCAGCATTTGGTGGGGTCATACACAAAACACTGATCGATAAATTAGAACTAGGTATTGATGTGCTCTTGATAAAATGGATAGCTGCATAGCTTACAAATAGGACAGGGCAAGTATCAGACAGCAAATGGACAGGTAAAATTGTTGTTTATAGTCAGGGTGTCCCACAGAGCTCTGTCCTAGGCCCTTGTTTAGATTGTATCTTTCAGACCTATCTTTTTCATTTGAGGTGTTTTACAGTCTGTATGCAGATGCCTTGAAATAGGGTAAACTGATTACATGTGTTACAGATAGGGCATGCTTGCAAAAGGTCTTGACTAAATCGATCATTTGGGTACATGAGAATAATATGCTGACAAATATATGAAAACTAAACTTATGAGATTTGGAAGACATAAACTGAATGGTGAATATTTAATGTAGCACACAGTGATTATAACTGTAGATTCATTTAAGGACCTGGGTATATGGGTAGATCCAGCTCTGAGTTTTTCTAATTATATCAGCCAATCGGTTAATGATAGTTATAGAACTATAGGATGTATAAAAATATTTATAAAGTCTAGAAAATGTGAAATGATTAAGTCATTGTTTATTAATTACATTAGACCCAAACTTGAGTATGGAATAACAATATGGAAATCTTATAACAAAATAAGAATTAGTAAACTGGAAAGAGTAGAGCAGAAATACACCAAGGGCATCCACAGATGTAAATATTTAAGTTATTATGAAAGTCTAAAATATCTGAACTTGTACAGGGTCTCATTTTTAAGAGAATATCTAATTCAGGCATGCAGGACATTTAGAGACAACTATCTCTGGGAATGTGTGTGGTTATCAAAAACTACTACAGAATCATCAGATAACCTATGTAGAAGATTCTATAGGAATGAGAAGTGTATTAACTGGTTCCCTGAGACAGCAACTGTGCATGGAAGACTACCAAGTTACATTAAAGCAAGTACTAGTTTAGATATTTTTAAGAACAGCCTGGACACTTATTACGGGAATAACTATTTTGGTATTTTAGCAGGCTAGAAGGGCATTAATGTCTGTGCTTTAAATATATGTATGTATGTATGTATGTATGACTGACACACTATGTGTGTATGTATGTATGTATGTATGTAAGACTGACAGAGTATGTGCTGACACACAGAGAGAGAGGAGGCACACTGGATTTTGAGATATTAAACAAAAAGATGGAGGACAATGGTGATGCGCAGGATTGGACAACAAACAAGAGAGCACATAAGGGAACAATAGTGAAGGGAGTTGGAGGTTTGACGACCAGTACCACTTCCCCAATGTTACGCAGTAGAGAGCAAGGATGTGACTCTGCAGAAAGAGTTATTAAAGGCGGTCGATGTGGTCATCAAGATGCGGGTCAGTAAACTTCTCTACCACCTTAGAAAGCTGGCTTTGCCTGATAAAGTGTTCCTCATTCCTGGCAGAGCCACCAGTGGGAACAAGAACATCTCTGTGAGGTAAAGCTCCAACAGGGGAAGAGCTAGAAGGCCACTCTGAATCATCCACAGATAGCTCTGGGGAGGTAACCCTGGCAGCCTGGTATGTGGACGGCATAGATGGTATTGTTCAGTTGGGGGCTGGAAGTCTACTGTGATTCCACAGGCACAGTTTTGGATGTTGTTGTACTAATAAAAGGGAAATAAACAAAGATAACCTACAAAACAACATCCCAAAAATTAATTCAACAGAAGGGACAGCAACAAAGAGGGTTGGGGACAGAAATGCAAACATACTATGAAATATAATACTACACACTAATGATAAAATGTTAGGACAACTGTTAAAAACAAAGTGCTCTTGGGTGATCCCATGCCTATTAGTGACAAAAAAGGGGGTCTACTATAAATGCGGACATGTAACCTGGTATGTACAGCTGTATATTAACTATACTGCCTATAACTGCCCGGTGTAATTGTGTGCTGTAACTAGGATTAACTACGTAAATACTACTAAGCTACTGCACTGGCCTAACTGACTTATTCAGCTGACAGGCTATGACACTAACCAAAAGATGGTAACACATTCCACACAATTAAACCAAAGACGTTTAAATGTGTTATGGGCGTGTGTCCAATAATTATACTGAAAATATGAAAACTCTCCTAACTGTACAGTATTAAACAGAGGTACTCACCCTTGTGACTGGAAAGGCAGTCCAGCTTACAGTGGTACTGCTTGTAATTCTCCACTCTGGACTCCTGGGCTATGGAACAAAACAGACATACGTAAGTACAGTACAATTCATACGGGCAAGGTAATATTAAAAAAAAAAAACTTAAAAGTGTATTTCAGCAGCTCTTGGCCTGACCTCTTCTTCCCATCAACAAAGAAATCCTGGATGGCACATATTTATTTATTATTATTATTTATGTAGTTACATTTGTTTACCAGGAAAGTCCAACTGGGCCAGAAGTCCATTTCAGATAATGCCCGAGGAGAAAATCTCTACAGAGATATAAGCAAAATAATTAGATAGTACAATAGTATACACATAATAAGTTAGTCTATACAAAGAAGTATTCAATACAGTTTTCTAGTAGATATAGGTTCAAAGAGAAAAACACAAGCATTTCAGTAAAGATCACTGTGAGAAAAATAAAATTAGTACTGTTTACATATTAAATAATAGTTATGAACAAATGAGATTTCTTATATATATATATATATATATATATATATATATATATATATATATATATATATATATTTGAGTAGTAATAACAGTCAGGAGAGGGAGAAAATGAGGTAAGGTGTGGACAGTGTGTTGGGAGAGTCATAGCCATCTTCTCAGTCAGGTTTGGTGCAGGAGCAATGCCAGCTTTTGGATAGATGTTCATATAGTAGTTGTTTGAAATTGGTAGATTCAGGTGTGTTTTGAAGGGTGTGGGGTAGAGAGTTCCATAATGTGATTATCTGATTTGAGAATAGGGTTTTACCATGAGTGTTGTTAGCTTTGTTTACTGTGAGGTAGTTTCTGTCTGCAGATCTTAGACTTCGTGGGCATGAGTTGAAAACAACAAGTTCCTTGAGGGATGGGCAACTGTCAGGCTGGAATATGATATTGTGTGTAAATTTAAGTTGGTAGAGATGGAGAAGGATAGGTAGCTTGAGCCAATTTAATTTATGTAGAGTAATACAATAGTGGGTTTGGTGGGGAAGGTTGGCTATGAAGCGGGCTATTTTGTTATAGCAAGTTTCCAATTTGATTAAGTCTAATCTTTTTAAGTTGGTAAAGAGGGAGAAAGCATATAGGAGCATAGAGAGGAGGAAGGTTCTGGATATGGCTAGTCTGGTATTGTCAGTGAAGAATGGCTTGCTTATGTACAGTGAACCAAGTTTGATGTGAACTTTCCTAATTGTGATGGCTATCTGAGTTTGTTTTTGATTGTCACGCCAAGGAGTTTTGTATGCTCAGCTGGTTGGATGACTGTGTTGTTTTCTGAGAGAATGGTGAAATGAGGGGTGGTTGGTGATTGTCTCCTACTTGTAAATAGCATTAACTGTGTCTTTTTGGGGTTTAGGATTAGTTGTGATTTATTTAGATATGTTTCTGTCTCATTAAAAGCTTGTTGGGCAACTGTTTGGATGTCTGGTAAGGTATCTGCTGAGCAGATTAAAGTTGAATCATCCACATACTGAACTTCTTTAGCATGTGTTGTGGATGAGGCTAGATCATTAGAGAAGATGGTGAAAAAAAGAGCCCTAGTATATATCCTTGGGAGACTCGGACTGAGACAGGCAGAAGTGGTGAGAGTTTGGATTTCCATTGTACTGCTTGTTGTCTGTCAGAAAGACAGCTTAGGAACCAGGAGAGGGAAGGCGTTGATAGGTTTAGTGAGGCAAGAGTATTAAGGAGTTTCTGACAGGAGACAGTGATGAACACGTTTGACATGTCTAGGAAGACTTGATGCTACTTGCTGGTTTGAATTTCTGAGTTGGTTGATGGAGTTAGAGAAATTAATTAGGGCTGTGGCGGTGCTGTGTTTTACAGTGAAAACGAACCGTGTTGGGAGGGAGAGATCAGATTGTGAGATAGCAGATATTGTAGTAATTGAGTGTGTATACATTTTTCCAGAATTCTGACACAGGGGGAAAGGTTAGCTATGGGTCTGTAACTGTTTAATTCTGTTGATGTTCCTCCTTTATGTAGAGGGTGATATAGGAAATTTTCCATAATTTTGAGACATATTGTTCTGCTACACACCTATTTACCTGAATGGAGATAGGCAGAGCTATGGCATCAGCTGAAAGTCTGAGGTACTCATTGGGGAGTTGGTCAACTGCTAAGGAAGGTTTCAGTTTTTTCAGCATTGTTCTTATGGTGTTAGTTGGGACATGTTTGAGGTCAAAAGAGTTGTTGTTAGTTTCCACAATAGGTGGAAGAGATGGAGGGGTGGAATTGTTCCCTGTAACTAAGGAGAGGATGGTGTTTATAAAGTAGGTGTTGATTTGTGAGGCAATATTCACGCTTTGGTTATTGGTTCTGTGGTTGTGGCTTTACCTGGGTGGAGGAGCAAGTTAATTGCCTGCCAGAACTTTTTGGGATTGTTTTCATATATGTTTTGTATAGCTGTATAATATGCTTTTTTGTCTAGTTTGAGTTGGGCTTTTTTTGTTTGATTGCAGAGCTGCTGGAATGCTAACAGAGTTTTATTGTCTTTTGTTTTCTGGTATTGAAACTAAGTTGTGTCCCTTAGTTTTTGAAGTCTAATGGTTTCTTTGATATCCAGGGCAATTTCTTATTTTAACACAACATGTACAAGTTGGTGCTAAGCTATTTAGAATAGCTAGGAATGTGTCATTGAAGTATGCAGCCTGGTTGATTTGGAAATGATGGAGTGGTGTCCAGTTACATTTATTGAGCATGTCTAAGAATGCTTTATTAGAGAAGTTTTTGGTATTTCATACGACTTTGTAAACTATGGTACTGGATGGGTTGAGCTGATGACAGATTAAGCAGGTAGGTCGATGGTCACTTAATTATTTGGAAGACATCCAGTGAGATAGTTGTGGGTGGTACTGTTAATAAGTGACAATGTTTATCTGTTCAAGTAGGAAACTGGATTGTTTGGGAGAAACCATGTAGATTTATGAAGGTGGAAAGGCTATCACCAGTGCACGTGTTCCAGTCTACGTTGAAGTCACCTGTGATAATGGTTTTGTGGGTGTAGGTTGAGGCTGCCCAGGCTATGAGTTCCTCAATGGCAATGGGAGTATTGTTGGGAGGTATGTAAGTGGCTATTATGGTAGTATTTTTCTTTGGGTTGATTGTGAGCCATGTTACTTGGACTTCAAAATTGTTATCATAAGGGTATTTCATGGGTAGGTGGTCTATGCTTAGGTTATCTTTTGCAACCCCGCCTCCATTCTTCCTGATCCTGTTTCACCTGTGTATGCATGAACCTTGTGGGAGTATGCCTGGGTCTGTTATATGAGGTTTTAGCCAGGTTTCTGTTGCTATAAGAATGTCTGGTGAACATTGTACAATGACTGCATGAAAGTCTGTGATTTTGTTAACTAGATTCTATGGTTCAATTTAAGAATGAGAAGGTCTGAAATTTTAATGGGAGGAAGGGGTGGAATGGTAGGCTTGAATGTATGTTGTGCAGTATGTGGCCTGGGATTAGGATGTAAGTCACCACTACGAAGAATCTGTGATACATGCATGTTTGTGTGACAGTTTGGAGAGTATGTGAAGGTGTTTGCTGAAGTGATTCGTGGTATTACTGACATCTACATGTCTGAAGTGGAAGTATGCAATATGTGTGTGATTGTAGAGACTTCTACAATTGTCCATACAATTTCTGTTGTCTAGAGACATCTTCAGGTCACTGTAGTCGTGCCTGCACTGCTTGCCAGTTTGTAGAATGCAATTGGCATCAGTAAATGCCCTTCAAAACAGTACAGACATCCACCTTATGTTGAAATCCCTCAAAAGAGTCACCCAACAAATGGTTCTGGTGGTGCCTCTGCAGCATGTGGGGAAAGATTTTTGTCTTCTGTGAGCACCACCAAAGTGCCCTGCAAGCAACAGCATCATCTGAAGTAATGGACATTCACTAGGTCTCATACCAGAGAATAGTGTCTAACATTTCATGGTCACACCCTTTTTCTGTTATGAGAATTTTTGCTCAAAGTATAGCAACTCAGTAGAGTGGCCAATACCAGGGTTTGGCATAGACAATGACGTATTGTGCTTGCACAAAAAGAAAATAAAAGGTAATACGTATGGCAGCACAGTTCAGTTTTCCAGCAAGTATTTCAACTATTAAAAAGAAAGTGCTCTTTGGTGATCCCTTGCCTATCAGGCTGAAACACAGAAACACAGGGAACATCCTGCTGACATTAGCATGTCCATGCACAGGCAATACAATGCACCTTGTAGGTGTTCATTTGTGTGTGCAACACTGTGTAGAACAGTCCACAAGACTCTGCTTATAAGTACAACATGTAGAATGAGTGATTCAGATGACATTCATGTGCTGAGTCCTCATTTACATAATCATCATGCTTTGAGGCCTAAATCAACACAATTTAAACCCCACTGGCTAAAAGAAGCTCATTTCACTGCTGAAGAAGATGTAGAGCTGGTGTTAGGAAAATGAACTTCACCTGCTGAAAACAATCATCCTGGAGGAAAGCAGAAACCAAAGATGTAGCTAGGGTGGGACAAACAGGACACACCATCCCTGGTGATTGGTGTCAGGTGTCATGGCTGTTTGTGCTGGCATTTAGTTTATAAATACAGATACGGCATACGTGGTCAGTTCTGCAGTAGTTCAGCACTCTAGGTGTGGTATATGCAGGATCGGCACTCAGAAATAAATGCCGATATTTACTGTATTCGTAGACATGGTTGACGCACTCAGTGCTGTTTATGTGGTATTGAGTTGTAGCAACTTTTTTTTTTTCTTTTGTTTTGGACCTTTTTTGGTGTTCAACTTGAAGTCAAGGGGGTGCCATATTAGTCAATGTCACAGGATATAAGAATAGCTAGCTACTTGCTGATAGTACATGCAACATTTTCCATACAATTACTAGCCTGTTGGTATGAAGTAATGTTTTCTTCTAGAAATAATTACTGCGGGAAAGTGTGCAGTGCCTGTTAGATGCTTTAAAAACAACTAAGTAGTCAGTGAAGCATAGAGAGGTTATGCACAAGTGCTGAAAAGGTTAATAGGAGCCACACCCTAAAACAATTTGTAAAGTGTAACTCTTAACGGGGTCAGAACAACACTGTCTTGTGAATGCTGAAACACACATATACCTGTTCTGAAGGCTGCCAGCCTAGCTAGACAGAATTTTGTAAGAGAATTAATGTAAGAAAATTGTGTTATATATTCAGAGCCTCAAAAATGTAACCACAGTGCACCCTGCTGGAAGAAAGCTGATAAGTGAAGCATTTTGTGACTGTTTGATCTCAAGCTTGAAGTCAGGATGTCTGGACTAAGAAAGTCTTCCTATTGTCTTAGGACAAGAGTTAATTACTATGTTTTAAATGTAAAGTGTCCATATTGCTGTGGTTTTCTGGAAGGTGCAAGATTACAAACAAATGTTAAAATTTGAGTTCTGTTAACCTGGGAAACTCCAGCAGAGGTGTCAAAAATGATGTAATGTGAAATGACTCAGCAGTAATGTGTATATCAATTTAAGCTGACAACAACTCACCAGGCACTTGCTTTGCTCTGTTTGTAAGTTGTATTTAGAACCATGATTACATTAGAGTTAGATAGAAATATAGTCAGATTAGCCTAGCTGTTTTCTATATTTAAGTCAGACTATCCTACAATATTGTTTTAAACGTTTTATGTGATCTCTGAAGTTATGATTAGCACTGTGTTGAATTGATGAGATTTGTCTTGTGCTTTTATTATTTATTATTAAGTATTTTAAAACCTTTCAACTGTGGCTCTTTTGTGTAGAGATAATTTAAGCTCTTAGAGTACATTACATGTATTTGGTGATACTGTCCAAGTCACTCCAATAGTCTTGCTGCTCGGCACACTTACTATTTGGATAACAGTAATATTACACAGTGAAATTGGTCCCCGTTAGGGAAGGGCTTTATAGTAACTGATATTAGTAGCTGGTGGCAGTCAGCACTACCTTATAGTGTGGCAGAAAGGGGGCACAGCTGGAGAACCTGTGCCAGCCTTCCCCAGGAGTGTCTGTGTGTTTGGATATAAATCAAATCTTAAAGTGTGTGTGTGTGTGTGTGTGTGTGTGTGTGTGTGTGTGTGTGTGTGTGTGTGTGTGTGTGTGTGTGTGTGTGTGTGTGTGTGTGTCAGCTACGTGGGCAGGGACACAAAGAACTGGTTGGACAGAGAGGGTGCTGGAGGTTTTAGCTTGACCACTAGGCTGAGATCTGGACCCTATAGTTGTGCCAGTGGGGAGTCTTGTTGGGGATCCGGAGAGAAAGGGAGAAACCAGCCCCAAGCTGACTGTGATCTCTGTGTGCTCTTAAGGGAAATTGTACTTTACTGTGTGTGTATTTGTTATCCCTCCAATGTGCGAGCCCCTCACTGGTGTTAGTGGTGAGGATTGAGGCTCCTTGATTGCTGGGCCAGTGCATGGGCGTCACATAGGTTCATAGGTTCATAGGTTCATACTAGGCTATCTGCCCTAGGGCATTTATAAGCCTAGCCAGTATGTGTTTGGCTTTCGCCACCCATTTTAAATTAATTTTGCTATGCCCTTTTTCGAGGTTAGTATACTGTGCCTCTGTCTAACAGTGACACAGAAGTGATACCCAGGTTAAACCTACGATCTCCCATCCACTCATCAAGATTCCTCTTGAAGAGAGTCAATGAGGGACTCTGCCTAACCTGGACTGGGATTTTATTCCAGAGTGAAGGGAGCCTCTGGGTTATGAATCTGTCCCTCCAGCATGTCCTATTTATTTCAGTGCTGAGGTTCATGTCTCTCGAGCGCATAGCTCGATGGGATTTGGATTTTCTGAGGTGCAGCATATCCATTAATTCTGGGTTGGACATGGCTTTATACGTCAGGCACAGATCACCCCTGAACAGGCGGTATGCCACTGAGTAGAGCTGGAGTTTCTTTAACCGGGCAGCATATGGCATCTGTTTGAGCCCTTTGATCCTCTTGGTGAGGTACTTTTGGGGTCTTTCCAGTTTCTGCAGATGTCTGGAAAGGTACATCCCAAAAGGGGCATTGTACTCAATTATGGGCCTGATGAGGGATGAGTAAAGAGGCACGATGACCTCCCCTGATCTAGATGTGAATCCCTTCATGATTAGGTGGGCTATATAAAATGTTTTCCTAACCACTTTGACCACGTGGTTGTCAAATGAGAGACTGCTATCAACTTGGGTCCCCGGGTCCCTAATTACTTCTTCTGTACTTAATGGATTGCCACCTATGTGGTAATTTGTGGGCACTTTGTTTTTGCCAAAGGGGATGACTATACACTTTTTGGCGTTTAGCTTGAGGCCATGGCTCTGGCACCAGTTGTCTGTTTCTATGAGTCCCTTTTGGAGGATGCTTGTGTCAGCTGGAGAGTCGATTATGGCACCCAGCTTGCAGTCATCTGCGAACTTGGTCAGCCACAGTCCTTCCGTGTTGGCCTGTACCTCCAAGAAATATATACCGAACAAGAGAGGTCCCAGGACTGAGCCTTGTGGGATGCCACTTGTAACTGGTTTGGAGTCTGACATGGCTCCAGCAATTCTAACCATGTGGGTTCTGTCCTTGAGCCAGTTTGCAACCCATCTAGTGACATAGGGGTTTATATTTAAGCTGGTGAGCTTATCTATAATGCCCGAGTGGGGTATTGTATCGAAGGCTTTTGCGAGGTCCAGGTAGGCTGTGTGGACCACCTTCCCCTCATCAATGGCCTTGGTGACTGTTTCAAATAAATTGACCAGGTTTAAGAGGCAGGATCTGCCCTTAACAAAGCCAAACTGGGTAGGATCCAGTGATTGTAGGTCCCCAATATCTTTATTTATGAGGTCCATGATGATCCTTTCCATACCTTTGCAGACCAAGCTAGTCAGGCTTATGGGGCGATAGTTTCCAGGATCCGTTGAGGCACCACCTTTGTGGAGAGGGACCATGTTGCTGTACGCCACTCTTTGGGTACATATCCTGTAGTAAGGCTGAGATTGAACAGTAGTTTTATGTTTGGGTTTAGCTCTTCTTGGAGTTCATGTAGGACACAGCCCGGGACACCGTCTGGTCCCATTGATGCTGCGTTTTTTGCTTTGGAGAGGGCAGCTCTTACCTGAGCATCTGAGATGTCAGGGGGGCAGCACTCTGCTGGGATAGATATTTGCCCTTTTGGTGTGGGGGGGTGAGAAGTTTGCGGTGAACCTGTCAGCTAGGATGTTGGCAATGTCTGTGGGTTTGGTGTATTTTTTGTCATTTTGGACTAATTCTGAGCATATCTGGGAATTCCCACCCAGGTTCCTAACATAACTAAAGAAAGCCTTGTGATTATCCTTAGTGTCCTGTGCAATTTTTCTCTCAAAGCTGGCCTTAGACGATTTTCTGAGTGCCCGTAGTTTTTGCTAATACTGATCAGAGATGCCTTCCCTTTTGGGATTTTGCTCTATCATTTAGTAGCTGCCTCTTTCTATTGTATAGTTTGTTTATGGCTGGGGACCACCAGACAGGACGCCTGCCGTTGGAGGATTGGATGTTGGTTTTATTTGGGATTGCATGATCCATGCATTCCTGAAGGTGTTCATAGAATGCATTTATAAAGGATTCTGCGGTCTGGGCGTATTTTCCACAGGCCGGGGCTTTGAAGGATTCCACCTCAGTTTTGAGGAGTGTGAAATTTGCTTTAGAGAAGTTTTTCACTGTGGTTTTCTGGGCAGGAGGTGGGGTCGGGATGTGAATATCCAGTGAGATTAGTTTATGGTCTGATCTTACCAGTGAGGGATACACTTCTGGTCTGGAGCATAGAGTCCCCATGTTGGTGATGATCAGGTCCAGTATGTTTTCCCCTCTTGTGGGAGTGGTAACAAGTTGTTCCATAGCATTTGAGTTTATAAATTCTAGGAACCTTTGGGCTATGGTGTTGGAGCTAGAGTAATGCTCCCAGTCTATGTTTGGGTAGTTGAAGTCGCCCAATATAATGGTGTTTGGAGAGACCTTCATATTTTCCAGTGTTCTCAGGAAGGTCGAGTGGGGTTCCTGGGTTTGGGAGGGTGGTCTGTAGCAGGCTATAAACTGGAAGGCAGTTTTACCCACTGTTAGTTGCACATGGATAGTCTCTGATGCTTCGTGCTGTGCCACCAACCTGGAGGTGTGGGTATCTTTGACGAATATTGATACTCCCCCTCCTTTTGTGGTTTGGTCCAAGTTTTGGGGCCGAAAAGCATGGTATGAGGTATAATCTGGTAGTGCTGGGGTGCTCTCGGGAGCCTTGAACCAGGTTTCTGTTACTGCACAGATATCGATGTTCTCCATGCTAAGGAGAGTTTCGAGTGTGTGCATCTTGAGGTTTAGACTTCTGGCGTTGAGTAGCATTACTCTTAGTTTCTTATCCCTTGTGATACCTATGGAGGTGGGTTTGTCTTTTGAGCCTTGCCTAAAAAAGGCACTATGGGGGCAGCAAGAGCCTTTGCCAATATCCGAAAGCCCAGGGGTGACAGGTGCAAGCCGTCCCTAGCGAAGCATCGTGGCTTGTTGAGCATGTCATCGCAGGCTGACAGGCATTGGATCCCCCTTTGAATGACATCAATACTTAAGCCAATTGTTGAAACTGATCATCTTGTCTTCATATTGTGGCATCATTCTTGGTGAGGGTAAGATGCTACTCAAGGTCAGGGTCATACCGGCCTGGGCCACATGCTCAGAGAGCTCCTCTATGTCTCTTTTCATGTAGTCCAGGGAGGTACGTCTCAGGTCATTCACACCAGCATGGACAATGACTGAGTCATATTTGTACTTGCCTTGGAGTGACCTGAGTGCTTGTGTTATGTGGCGGATCCTAGCGCCTGACAGGCAGCTCACCATGACCTTCTCCTTGTTCAGCCTGGTGAGCGGGACGTCAGTGTGCCTGACGATAGAGTCACCTATTACAAGTGTATCAGGTGTGTTGTTTAGCCTTAAGGGCTGTGACTGTTTGGCACACTGGCTTTGTGAGCTATGTGTTACACGTGTTTTGTTTTGGGGTAGCGGTTGCTTGGGTGTCTGCTTTGGAGGTCTCTGCTGCTTAGGCAGATTTTTATTTAGAGCCTCCGAGTATGTTTTTGTGTGTTTATGTGTTTGGTTTGCTGTCGTGGTAGGTCTATGTGAGACTGGAATTGTAGTGAGTGTGGTTTCCTTCTCCTCCTGACTGGTTACGCCAGTACTGAGTTGAGAGAGCTTAGCCACCAGTTTGGCTATATGGATGCATCTCTCACATGTGTTGGAATTTGTTGGGAGGAGGAGAGGGTTGTCTGTGTACATGAGGCAGTTGTAACATTGCCTCAAGATTCCCAGATTCACCAGCTGGACCGGGGAGGAGATTGACAACTGACCTTTGGACATGCTAGAATAGTATTGGGAATTCCTTTATAAATGAAAAAAAAGGGCCAATGAGGAACAAGGTACTTAAGGGGAGTTTGTGAGGGTGTAGTGCTTTTAATTTTTTAGTGCTGACTTATATAATTGCTTTAGTGAGTAAGTGCCAGGTAACTTAAATGCAATGTGTTACAGGTAACTTAAATGCAAAAACGACAACCAGTAACTTTCTTTTAAGTGAAACAAGGAAATAAGTACAGTAAGCAATGCAGATATCACTAGGGATCCACAGAAGCGCTGAAAAGCCGCGTTTTAGGTGGTATTAGCGTTTCAGGGAAATAACAAGCAAACAAACAACAAGCATACAAACAAAGCTAGATTCAGCAGGCCTGGATCTAGTCTATGCTACAGCAACCACTCAGAGAATGGACAGCTCAACCTTTCTGCAGAGGACTTAAAATCCATCTGGAGCTAAGGAGACTTGAGTTGGAGGCCAGGCATTTGGAAACAGAAGCAGCAGAGAGACTGAGACGTCTACAGGCTGAGGAGAATGAGAAACTTCTATGCCTGGAAGCTGAGGAGAGGCAGAGGCAGCATGAAAAGGAGATGCTGACTCTTCGCCAGAGTCATGCAGGTAATGTGGAAGGGAGTAACTGGACCCCAGAAGCACAAAAGGTCAGTAAATGTCTCCTGCAGTTTACAGAGGGGTGTAATTTTGATAGTTTCATTCATATGTTTGAGAGGGTATGTAAAAAGTGCGATGTTGACCAAAGGCTCTGGGTACAGTTCCTGACCCCCATACTCCATGGTGAAGCTGTAACTGTGCTGTGTAAACTAACTGATCGTGAAGTTTTTGATTACACTTCTGTTAAGAATTGTTTGCTGGACTTTTTTAAGCTAACACTTGAAGCTTATAGGAAAAAGTTTAATGAGCATAGATGCAAGGCAGATGAAAGTGTGTGTGAATATGTTGCTGAACTAAGCTCTTATTTTCATAGGTGGGTGAGTGGATGTCAGGTCACCACTTTTGAAGGGCTGGCACACCTTTTGGTGAGGGAACAAGCCCGTAGTACTTTGCCTGAGGACATGAGAGTCTGGTTAACTGATAGACAATATGCTACTTCAGATCAGTTGGGGAAGAATGGAGACTTATACCTAGCAAGCAGGGCATCACTGCAGAGGAAAGGGAGACCTAGTGCTGCTCATGTGTCTAAAGAAATCCATGGTGGGCAGCCCAAACTGCCCTAACAGAATCTGACAGTAGCAGGGGAAGCCGCTAGTCCAGATACATGCCCAGGACCTAGGGTTAAATGTTTTGAATCCAACCAGTGGGGCCATGTGGCATATAGATGTCCATGGAGGCAAGGCAGGGAACAAAAAGTGAGGGGAGCCAGTAAGTAGGAAGGACAAAATGCCAACAGTAGGTTGTCTTGAGATAACCAGGGTACCAAACTACTATAAGAGGTTATATCCTATTGTAGTGAATGGCAAAGTGTCCATTGCTAAGAGAGACACAGCCTGTGACATAACCATTGTGAAGCTTGCAATGGTTATAGAAGAGCACTACTTGCCTGGGCAGTCTACTCCAGTCAGAGCTTTAGGAAGGACCCCATTCCAATTACCTTTGTCCAGGGGTCACATTGACTGGGAGGGTGGAAAAAGAAGCCAGCAAGTAGGTGTGTTTGAGGATATCCCTGCAGATGTCCTGATAGGGAATGATTCTGATAATGCAGTACCATGTGCTCATGCAGTCAGGCTTGGAGATAAGCATGTGGGTCTCATAGCTTGGGAGAGACCCAGTCAGACCACATACTTGCAGCCAGGACTGGTGAGGTGGCTACTTCAGGGAGGGAGCTACTCTGTAGCAGTGAGACTGGAGCTGAGCCACAGCTGCTTGTCGGTACTGATGGTCCCTTGGAGAGAGTGACTGCAAGGACAGAGGTGAGTAGTAGTACCCAGGCTGACAGTGAGACACCACTGTCAAAGGATATAATTCAAGAAAACCAGGCAGGCCAGCACTGAGTTCCAGCAAAAACCTTTAATATAAAAAAAGTATTAATGGACATGAATACCCAAAGGGTGACAAAGCATACCGGTTTCAGCATAAAGCCTTCATCAGTACTATCTAACAATTAATATCATAATTGGTATGTATATGAAACAGCCCATTAATGCACCACACAGTTATCGAATCACAATTGTTCATTGAGTCCTGGAGAAAAAAAGCCACCTAATGTAATTATCCACATTCTTTCTTTATAATCCAAAAGAAAATGTGAATTTTCTGAAGAAGTATTTAATTTATATATTCTATCTATAATTGTAAACCTAAACCTGGCAGAGGGGTGTGATACCTGGTGTTTGTATAAAGCATTTATATTTCTATGACATTTTATGTCACTCATATGTTCTAATATTCTAAGTTTGAAAATACTAGGATCCATACGTTGATAATATTGCTGATCTGAAAGTTGACTAATGGCTTCGTTATGATACATATGCCAATCCCAGATGACCACTGCTCCCCCTTTATCTGCCTGGTTAATAACAACATCCTTATTCTTGCTTAAACTGTATATGGATTTGGATCCTACTAGTATTTCCAAAGCTAAAATTGACAATTTTTTAACCCTGGCTTGTGAAGAAGACATTATATCCAAGCATGATAAATATCATCTTACAATGGTGAATCCTGTCAACCAAATTTTCTATATGCTCCCCAAAATACACAAAAATTATGAAAAACCTCCGGGTAGACCTATAGTGTCAGGGCGAGGTTCCTTAATGGAATCCTTATCAGAATATTTGACCAAATATTTGAAACCATTGTTGACACGTTAGAGCACAAATTCAAGACACCACACAATTTTTGAATATCATAAACAAGATACAGTTGGAAAAGGGTTGGTTATTGTGCACTTTAGATGTTAGTGCACTTTACACAAATATTCCACAGTGGGCTGGTTTATTAGCACTGGATTTTTGGCTTTCTAAAATCTCCCTTATCCACCTGGATTTAACGCATTTCTTTTGTGCTTAAGAGCATGTGCTCAATGCAAATGTTTTTTATTTTGACAATGTTTATTACTTACAACTGGAGGGGACTGCCATGGGAGCATCTTTTGCTCCCATATATATGCATCTGTTCATGGGCTATGTCGAACATCATTTAATTTATGACATTAGTCATAATTTATTTCTTGGGGAGATTAACATTTGGCATCATTATTTAGACAATTGTTGGTTAATATGGAGGTCAGATGAGCAGTATTTATGTGAGTTTGTTGAGTATCTCAACAAAAATAAATGGGGGATTCAATTTACACTGAATTGCCATCGAGAGAATGTGACTTTTTTAGATGTGGAGGTCAAAGTATTAGAAGATGGTACACTCAGTAGTAATGTTTATAGGAAATATCCACAGTTCAATAATTTGTTATATGCCTCCAGTTGTCATCCTCCCCATGTGATTAAGAATATTTCAAAGTCTCAATTTTTAAGACTAAAAAGAATATGTTCTACTGCGGAGAATTATAATCTTCAGGCATGTGATATGGCCTGTAGATTTTATGATAGAGGCTATCAAAAATATTATGTTTTTCGAGCTAGCAGGAGAGTCCATGAAGTTGATAGACAACAGACTCTTTCATATAGGAATAAAAGTTCAAAGTCTGATTCATATCTTAGATTTATTATGGAATTTGGGGGCAATACCAGATACTTCCAAGATATTATACACAAACATTGGAATATTTTATAGGACAGACTAGCTCAGTTTTTGCCATTTAAATGTAGGTTTGAATATAGAAGGGAAAAAAATATGGGGGGTTGGTTTAACCATTACAAAAAGGGCAATCAGGTGCTATACAATAGTTTACAAACCATATTACTTAGAGGCCCAGTAATGGGTAGTTTTCCATGTGGACAATGCAGGTTTTGTAGTATGGTCCCTAAACAAAGCTCATTCACTTCCTATAATTGTCCTAAAGTGTATGATATAAACATTTTTTGGAAATTGCAGCAGTGATTGGGTGATCTATTTGTTAAATTGTACCTGCTCTGCTTTCTGTGTTGGGTAGACTTCTCGCCCATTCAAACTTAGAATATCAAAATATATGAGTGACATTAAATGTTATAGAAATACAAATGCTTTATACAAACACCAAGTATCACACTCCTCTGCCAGGTTTAGGTTTACAATTATAGAAAAATATATAAATCAAATACTTCTTCAGAAAATGTACATTCTCTTTTGGATTATATAGAAATAATGTGGATAATTACATTAGGTGGCTTATTTTCCTCCAGATAGCACTGATGAAGGCTTTATGGTGAAACCGGTATGTTTTGTCACCCTTTGGGTGTCAGTAGTTTTGTACATTCATTTATGGGTATTTGTGCCCACTAATACTTTTTTATATTAACGGTTTTTGGTGGAACTCAGTGCTGACCTGTTTGGTTTTCTTGAATTACATGCTTTTCTGGGGCCGTGCACTTTGCCGTACATGCATGGGATTCTGTTTGTTCCTGTTACCACTATCAAAGGATGCCAGACTTTCCATGGAAGGAGAGCTGGGAAGGGTTACAAAGAGAGAGTTGATACAGGCTCAGCTCTCAGACCATACATTACGAGGCCTGAAGCAGGTAGCTAGTGAGGCACCTGATTCTAAAGGGAAGGGGGAATCTGTGTACTGGGACTAAGGGCTACTGTATAGAGAGTGGAACCTTGAGGGAGAGCTAGAAGGTGAGAGGATACAGCAGTTGGTAGTACCTAGAGCCTACTGTCTTGCACTTCTAGCCATAGCCCATGATATTCCTTTTGCAGGACATTTGGGCATAAAATGTACAAAGAGACATATTATGCAGAACTTCTATTGGTCTGGAATTTCCAGAGCTGTAACAGGGTACTGCAGGACCTGTGAGCAGTGCCAAAAGGTAGTCAAGGTAGGAGACAAGGTGAGAGCTCATTTGATGCCTTTGGCTGTGATTTAGGAGCCATTTCAGAGGGTAGCTATGGATATTGTGGGGCTTCTGAGTACCCTAAGTTCCACAGGGAAAAATATATCCTAGTGGTAGTAGATTATGCTACAAGATACCCCGAGACAGTGGCTTTGTCCTCCATTGAGGCAGAAAAGGTGGTAAATGCTTTGTTAGAAATTTTCAGCAGGGTAGGTTTCCCAAAAGAAATACTGACTGACAGAGGTGCCAATTTCATGTCAGACCTGCTGTCTGTGGAAGTACTATGGGGTGAAGCACCTGAAGACCACCCCCAGACTAATGGTCTTGTTGAGAAGTTTAACTCTACAATCAAGTCTATGCTATGGGCATTTGCAGGCTAGTTTAAGATGCAGTGGGACAAATATTTTCCCCATCTGTTGTTTGCTTACAGAGAGGTTCCCCAGGAATCCACATGTTTTTCACCCTTTGAGTTGTTGTATGGGCATAGGTTGAGGGGGCCTCTAGATTTAATTCGAGATGAGTGGGAAGGTGAGTGAGAATCTCACAAGGAGTCTGTTGTGGTATATGTCCTTAACCTCAGGACAAGGCTCAGGGAACTCATAGGCTTGACCCAGGAGAACCTGGCAGATGCCCAACTGCAGGAAAAAGGTCTGGTATGACAGGAAGGTTTGAGCTAGAGAGTATGCTGTAAGACAGCAGGTAATTGTTTTCATTCCTGTCAGACGCAAAAAGCTGCAAACAGCTTGAGAAGGACCCTACAAGGTGGTAAGGAAGGTCAGTGATGTTGACTACATCATAGAACTGCTAGGCAGGAGGCAGGGGCACAAATTGTACCATGTTAACATGATGAAACCTTACCAGGATAGGGAGGCCCTTATGCTGAGTATTTGCAGTGGATTGTTGGAGAAGTCTGAGGGAGATCTGGTGACTGATCTCCTCAGTGAGACCCAGACTGACACATCAGTGGAAGGGGTAACAATGTCCCAGCAGCTATCTCCTACCCAGGTTCAAGAAATACGAGCAGTGTTACAGGAGTTTGGAGACATGTTCACTGGAAACCAGGGTGCACCTACCTGGTGCAGCACCAGGTGGATACAGGACCACAAAGGCCTATTAGGCAGGCCCCTTATAGGGTGCCTGAGAGAGTCAGACAGACTCTGAGGGAGGAGATACAGGAAATGTTGGAAATAGGGTTAATTCAAGAATCCAACAGTCCTTGGGCCTCCCCAGTGGTGCTGGTGCCAAAGAAGGATGGCCACACCAGGTTCTGTGTGGACTACAGGCAATTAAATAGTCACACTGCGTCAGATGCTTACCCCATGCCTAGGACAGATGAAACCCTAGAGCAGCTGGATGGGGCTAAGTATCTTACCACCATTGATCTTACCAAGGATTACTGGCAGGTGCCCTTGACTCCTAGTGCTAGACAGAGGTCAGCCTTTGTGACTCCTTTTGGTTTGTATGAATTCACAAATATGCCCTTTGGGATGAAAAATGCCCAGCGACTTTCCAGAGGCTGGTAGATTATATCCTAGCAGTAGCAGGAGGGTTTGTCCTTGCTTACCTAGATGATATTGCCATCTACAGCCATTCCTGGCAACAGCACCTTCAGCATGTAAGGGAGGTGTTGGCCAGACTACAGAGGGTAGGGTTTACCATTAAGCCGAATAAATGTCAGGTGGGTATGGCAGAGGTCTCCTACCTGGGACATAGAGTGGGGAGTGGTAAGATCAGGCCAGAACCAGGCAAGGTGGAAGCCATTCAGGCATGGCCTGCACCTGTTACCAAAAAGCAGTTGAGGGCATTATTAGGGACAGCAGAGTATTACAGAAAGTTTGTCCCAAGTCATAGTACCATAGCTGCTCCCCCTCACAGACCTGACAAGAAAAATAGGCCAGATAAGGTAGTGTGGACCACAGCATGTTAGCAGGCATTCCAGAAGCTTAAAGAAGCTTTGGGAGAACCCCCTGTGTTAGCCAATCCAGATTACGGCAAATAATTTGTTGTGCAGGTGGATACTTCGAACCATGGGGTAGGGGCTGTACTTAGCCAGATCTCTTCAGAGGGAGAAGAGTACCCAGTGGTTTATCTCAGTTGTAGGCTCCAACCTAGGGAGGAATGCTATGCAGCTGTAGAAAAGAAATGTCTAGCCATAGTGTGGGCACTACAGAAACTTCAGCCTTATCTGTATGGAAGGAAATTCACTGTAATTACAGATCACAATCCCCTAACATGGTTACATCGAGCCAGCCAGCAAAATGCCAAGTTACTCAGCTGAAGGCTAGGGTTGCAAGCATATAATATGTCAATGCAGCACTGCAGTAGGAATTAGCAGTGCCAATGCAGATGGGCTCTCAAGACACGGAATGGGGTAAGGTATATTCAGATAGACCTAACCCTCTCAAGCAATGTTTCTCAAGGGTCACTTGAAAAACTAGCTTGAGATCTCTGGGGGGTATATGTGAAGCCTCCCAGCCTAGCTAGATAGAACTTTGCAAATAATTCTATGTCCTTGTAAATTTTAATATAATCCACAGGCGTGTTTTTACAAATGTAAGAAAATTAAATGTAATAAAACTGTGTTATATGTTCTGAGCTTCAATAATGCAACCACAGTGCACCCTGCTGGAAGAAAGCTAATAAGTGAAGCATTTTCTGACAGTTTTATCTCAAGCTCAGAGACGGGATGTCTGGACTGAGAAATTATTTCTATTGTCTTAGGACAATAGTTAATTACTAGGTTTTATATGCAAAGTGTCCTTTATTGCTGTGGTTTCCTGGCAGGTTCAGAATTACAAACAAATGTTAAATTTTGAGTTCTGTGAGCCTGGGAAACTCCAGAAGAGGTGTCAAAAATGAAGTAATGTGAAATGACTCAGCAGTAATGTGCATATCAGTTTAAGACTATCTCAGAGAGAAATATTTGAGAATTTTGGATTTTATCTAAAGCTGACAATAGCTCACCAGGCACTTGATTTGCTCTGCATGAAGTAGTGTTTAGAACTGTGATTTCTCTTAGAGATAGATTATAGCCAGATTAGCCAAGCTGTTTTCTATATTTAAGTCAGACTATCCTACAATATTGTTTTAAAAGTTTCCTGTGATCTCTGAACTCTTGATTAGCACTATGTTGAATTGATGAGATTTGTCTTGTGCTTTTATTTGTTATTAAATATTTTTAAACAATTCAACTGTGGCTCTTTTTTGCACAGATAATTTAAGCTCTTAGAGTACATTGCATGTATATGGTGATACTGTCCAAGCCACTCCAGTAGTCTTGCTGTTCGGCACACTTACTATTTGGATAACAGTAATATTACACAGTGAAATTGGTCACCCTTTGGGAAGGGCCTTATAGTAGCTGATATTAATGGTCGGTGGCAGTTAGTACTACCTTATAGTATGGGCAGAAAGGGGGCAAGGCTGGAGAACCTGTGCCAGTCTTCCCCAGGAGTGTCTGTGTGTTTGGATATAAATCAAATCTTAAAGTGTGTGTGTGTGTGTGTGTGTGTGTGTGTGTGTGTGTGTGTGTGTGTGTGTGTGTGTGTGTGTGTGTGTGTGTGTGTGTGTCAGCTACTTGGGCAGGGACACAAAGCACTGGTTGGACAAAGAGGGTGCTGGAGGTTTTAGCTTGACCATTAGGCTGAGATCTGGACCCTGTAGCTGTGCCACTGGGGAGCCTTATTGGGGATCTGGAGAGAAAGGAAGAAACCAGCCCCAGACTGACTGTGATCAGTGTGTGCTCTTAAGGGAAATTGTACTTTATTGTGTGTGTGCTTGTTATCCCACCAATGTGCATGTCCCTCACTGGTGCTAGTGGTGAGGATTGAGGCTCCTTGATTACTGGGCCAGTGCACGGGTGTCACACCTGATTATAGCATTCCCTTGGGGCACACAGACTGGTGTGTATAACATGAACTTGGTACTGGAATAGTAGCATTATACCAGTACAGCTTCAGCTTACATCATATTTTGCTTGTGGCAGTTGTGTTTCTATAGACTGTGACCACAGTGGGTATAACCCTGTGGTGTACCTACGGAAGGTTGTGTGTTGCAGAATGTATACTCCAATATACAGTGACATTAGTAGGACAACTGTCACCATGCTTAACTGAATGGATTAGGTGTGTGCATGGATTTGGGGGATTGGATTTGAGATGATGTTTGTGTGCCTTTTAGTGGAGGAAGGTTGTACAGCATACACCTGTGACTAATATTACCATTCTCAGTTGAGTGTATAAGAAGGGCACTACACTGTAGATAAACTAGCAGGACATGCAGCCCATATTGGCATACTCACATGGTGTGTTCTTTCTCCACACAACAATATGCCTGGCAAGGGAAAGGCAAGGTAAAGCAAGTTCTCCAATGCAGAGACTGAAGTATGGCTGCAGGCCTTCTGTCTCCATGGCCAATAGCTGCTTGGGCAGAGGACTGCTGATGGACTGTGTTGTGACCGTACTTGGCAAAGTTTTGTTATAGACATCAATGCAGTCAGTGGCCAGGAGCACAACTACAAGTAGTTCTGACATAGAGCCACTGTCGTGATCTGTGATGCAGAAAGTCATGCTGTCTCTCTTGTACAGTGGAGTAACAGGAGGTGGATCATTGATCGAGACACTACTGATGGAGAAAGAGGAGATTTTGACATCTCAGGGAAGGGGAAATGGACTCATCACAGTCAGTGGTGGGGTGTTGGACCTTGGACAAGAACTGCAGTGTGTTCCAAGAGTACCTATTAAAGAAGCCCCAGGAGTGTACAGTTCTTCCTGTATTAATCCATGAATGCTTCTGATTGCTGCCTTTATTAGTGACCATCTCACTGATGTTAAGTGCTTCAAGTATTTAGGTACATCAAGGATACAATCTCAGAGGGCATAATTTAAGGTATAATATCTATTGTTGTCAGTATTCAGTGTTCTATTATGTCTGCACTGGGAGTAAAGTAGAGGTGATGGATTATACTTATAATACATGTTGTGTTTGATGTCTTTATGGGTGATTCTCTGTTTCCAACACCATGGAACTGCCACCACCTGATTTTGGAGAGATGTCCAACTCAGATGGTGATGGCAATAAACAAGGGGCACAGTCAGGGAGTACCCTATCAATGATGGACAAAGGGAGTGTGTACACAAGATCCACTACCCAGACCATGCGCACAACCTCTGTGGCTGTGGACACCACCAAAGAAACATACACCACATGGGGAGGAAAAGTGGGTGCAGGCACATACAGTCGAGGCACTGTATCACCAGTGTGTGTCACAAGCCCTGGGGGTGACCACATGGGTGTGAGTACCAGAATACATAGGCAGCATGTGTGCCACACTTCCAAAGAACTACCTGTGTCAGTGAATACAACTCAGCATATGTGCAGATGTATCATGGAGGCAGATGCTACCAGACATGAAATGAGTACTGCAGGATATGTAGGATGACCTATGAGCATGTCCATCCTCTACTGCTTGGTCTTCCACTGACTCGTCATCTAGTTCAGTCTCCAGTGCTTGGTATGCTGGGAGATGTTCATCTTGCAACTGACCTCCCTGCTAAAACTGCTTTCTCATTATCATGTTCTGCTACAATGTACACACTGAGAATAATTTGGCACATGTGTCAGGGTCATAGTGCAGGACCAGATACATCCAGTCAGTGAATGGATGCCTTCAGCATCCCAAACACATGCTCCAAATGACCCAGGTTTATTATAGGGCTTAATTGTACCCATGGTCTGCCACATTCTGTGTATTTTGAATGGGTGTCATTCACCAAGACTCCAGGGCATATACCATTCCCAATAAGATGACTCTGGGAGAATTCACACCCTCACAAACCATTGGTAAAGGTCAAATATATGCCATATATGGAAGTTATAGTAACTGTATGGGTGACATGATATCGTTTGCATTACAGACCATTTGACAGTTGATGGAGTGATGCCCTTTTTGCTTCACATGCCTTCTTAACAGATCACCAAATGGAACTTTTAATTCAATGTGGGTGCAGTCTATGGCCATCAGCAATACAGAGAAACTAGCTATATTGTAGAAATCCAGCATAATGTTGGCTCTGTCCTTTGTGGTACATGAAAACCACATATGCTCCACTAGCGCTGTGGGATGACATTGAGAAATAGATGAAGTATTCTTGAGAAAGATGCCTGAGATGCCCCCTTTGTGTTCCCTGTTTATTGCTAAGAGGATCCTATACCTAATATATGTAAAGTTGCACGTACCATTTGTATCCACTAGGATGGGTGATCCATGACTTACAAAGGCTGGTAGATAAGGCCAACACGTCTTCCAATTCCTAGATGGTGTCCCCATCCACACAGAATTGGTCTATAATGTCAGTGCCACAAAGGCTGTGAAATGTTAAGCATGTTTGGATAGCATGGCACCTCCAAGTATCAGAACATGCACTACTGTGGCTTGTAGGAGCAATAATAGCCTGTTGCATACACACATTCACTAATGCTATGGCAATCCTAGTATATTTATGCGATTCCCCTGCAGTGCACAATGATTTTGTTGCAGTTATTAATACTAATGTTCGTGAACCATGTTGTGCTCTTTATACATTTGTGAATCATGCTTTCATCTTGTTTTACCTCATTTGTATACACAAAGCCTCTCATTTTAATACTGTTGTTCATACAGCCGTTAGCATATACTGTAAGCTCAGTCTCCACCTCTTGCATTGAGTGCATCTCTGAATCACGCACACCCCCTCATGTGATCGATCATCACACAACATTGTCTACCACAAGATGGTCAATGTTTCTGAATCCCAGGACTTATTTATTGCTCTGTCTTCTGTAATACCACCTGACTGCTTATCTCTGATACACTGACAAGAGCATACTTAGTTTGCAATAGTCCTTGATTGTCTAATTTGTTTTAGAATGAAAATGCCACCATATCCTGCCTTATAGATATGTCAGTCTCCCTAATGTGAAAGCACAGTTTAGTAGTCACTATTTGCTTTAGACATTACATTTGTACTATCTGTTCTGCATAAGATATGATTAATATTGTAGACACCCCCACAGCATACCTTTCGTGCCTTAGCTGTTTGAATCAAAACCTTTTGAGAGTTTTTAATTTCGCAAACAAGACACTTAAACTCTTCAGTAAAATGGAGCTGAAATAAACAAATGATATGAAGCATTGTTGCAGAGGGTCAAGCCCCTTTCCAGCACTTTTGCACATTGCTTACTTAATTAGATTAACTCTAAGGCCACTTATTCTTAGAGGAGAAATATTCAAGTAGTCAACTTTCTTCATGTTTTTACACCATGAAAGTTGGCATAATTAAGTAGTGGTTGTGGGGTCAAACTCCACCATATGAGAGAATGCAGGATGGTCATGCACTCCTACAAAATGTTTGAACTTTTTTTACATAAATACATTTCACTTTTGAATGGAGAGCATGACCACTAATATTGTTACAGCCACATTTTGAAGAGTTGTGAAAAGCTGTAGACTCCAACAATAGACTTTTCTCTACATAAAAAGTGAGATTTAAAGGAATGAAATCCATCTCAGGTCAACATGACATGAATGTGTATTGTGCTATGTCTGAAATGCTCTCTTGTCTGGCTTTTTATTTTTTATTGGTATCACAGTATGTTGTTTATTATGTTATGCAACTTTGCTCTCTAGGACTCTACTCAAAATGACATTTTCAGCTTGGTCTTTAAAATCAATAAACAAATATTTAATCCTGGTTAATAACATTCTTAAAATTACACAGTATACATGAGAAAGTCTGTGGGGATTAATCACAGTTTATCTAGATGTAAATCATTCTGTTTATCACCTTAACTACCTTGGCATTTTACTGTCTTTAGAGTTCCTGAATTTTCACTGTCATTCCCAGCCAACTTCCTCTGTTCCTTCTTTAAGCCATGTTATTCTTATATTTATGTTTTTTATACTTTAATATATCCAGTACATTTTTTCTTTTTAACAGACAGGCTTTACATAATTTTTTTCATGATGTGGATCTTTGCTGTTCAATCTATGTTGACAATTTTTAAGTAGTGCTGTTCTTTTTTTTTTTTTTTTCTTCCTAAGCATGTGTGATTTTTTGGTACCTCCTGAATGCCTTCCTTTCTCTCCAGCCTTCCCTGCTGTCTCATTTTGGAAAAATGCTGTGCAAAGATATATTACCTTTGTGACAGCGTTTGTAATTGTTAATGTTTTACCACACTTTCCCACTTGTCTGATTGGTCTACCATAGCCTGTGTTTCCAAATCTGACACCTTCATTTGATAAAGCTTCCTCCTGAGAGTGCATTTATTATGAAGTAGCCATTTCATGATACTTCTGCAGAAATGGTTACTCAGATTATATCTGTTATTCTGCTTTTATACTTATTTGAGAATATGAGATCTAAAATTGGGTGTATATCATAACAGCAAAAACTCAAAATACCGAACGGCATTACATCGGACACAAAACTGCGAATGCTGACAATATCAAAGCCACGGAACATCGAATTCTTACCCAGGGCAAGAATTCGGTGGGCTGTTCCGCGGCTTCGCTATTTCCTCCACTGTGGTGCGATCTCGGAGATGGTATATTTAAGTAGGGGGGTTGTGAGGGGCACAGCCCCCCACATTAGACACAGGTTTTTGGTGTGCTTGTGTTGTGTGTGTGTGTTTCTTGGAACAGCGAATTATTTCCCTGGGAAAAAATTCACTGTTCTGAGCTTTTGATTATATCACATTTCGAACTTCCAAGTTCGAGCTTATGGTGTTCGATATTTTGGAAGTTCGATAATATAATATAGACCCTCTAAATTTACCTGGACTTCAAAGTGGATTCCAATACTTTCCCACTGTAAGGCTTGCTGTTGTTACTCTTACTTCTGGAAGTGCAACATTGTGAGCAACACTGCATATGAATGAAACAAAATAACTATATTTCCATATGAAACCATGGGTAAGCATGAAAAAAATACAAAGGTTGGGTTAGCTTAGGTACACATCTGAGTAGTTTTTATTGCTTATCACCCACATTTTGTCCTATTTCAGTTATTTTCATTGCTTTTTGAAGTATGCTTATTCTAAAAGCATTAAGCTATTTTTTTCCTGGCATGAGAAGAGAATATTCAGTTGCATCTTCACCAGATAATGTAAGTGTTTAGAATCATTAAGCATTTCAGCAGAATGGGAAATTATGAGTCAGTAAACCATGGTATAGTTTTACGTTTGAAGGCAACAAAGGAAGCTCCTATGGTACATTGTTAACGACGTATTCTATTGCAAGTTGTCCCTGTAATGGAGTGCTTTTATTATCTGCAGCTCTGTAAGAGCAGCACAGATGATTACGCCTTAACTTGAGGGCGACTGAGTCATCTGCTTTGCAAATATTATTCTATTACTCTTACAAATAAGCCACTTTCTTTGTAAAAGGTCATTTGTTTGTTAAAAACTGTTTAATAAATCAGACATGGCCTTGATTAACCTCTGAAATGGTTTAGATATGTCCGTAATTATTCTTGCATTAATATACCATTAGATCCATTTAAAATGATGAATAGAAAAATATTTATGGCAAAAATGTATTCATATGAATTGCTTTATGTGATGAGATGTGTAACAAAATTAAAGTTAAATATTTCTAAGTATAACTGTGGTGGTGGTGCTGCGGTAGCATTGTCACCTCACAGTATGACGTTGTCCTGTTCGATTCTCAGCTAGAGCGTCTTCTGTGTGGAGACATGCATGAATGGGCGTACCTTCATTGAAGGTTGTGTGTCAGAGCTGGCAACTTGGCACATAAAAATCTACTGCCAATCATTAGAGGACAGGAGTTCCGCTGTGGTGACTCCTAACCGGGAAAAGCCAAAAGACACAACAAGTTCACATATCCAATTTTAGTAACAGCAGTGGCTGTTGGTAGTGCAACTACAAGGATATGACAATAAGCCATAAACAAACTCCATCCCATGGTCTCAATATAATTCTTAAGCATCAGTCATCTGCATCATATGTGAGCACATTATTTATCCATCTGCATTATCATTGACAGATGTGGTAAGATGGTTAGCAAACTTGTTGAAAGACAGAACCCAGACAGTGAGAGCTGCAGGCACCTTATCAGAATGTATAAAGGTGAGTAATATGCCTCATGACTTGGTGTGGGGACCTCTCCTTTTTGGTATTTACTTCCCAGTTCTCCAAGCAGAGACTCAAGACCTCAGGCTAACAAAGTTTGCAGATGTAAACTAGGAGTTATATTTATGTCACACCCCTGACACCCAAACTCTCCAGCATTAACTCTCCCTCGTAAACTCTTGGTGTACTAAAAATGTGCTCTTAACAAAGTGTTAAAATGTCTAGTATCATTGCTTTTGGCAGAAACTTCCTCCCCTCATTATATTGTATAGATAACATGTTACTGCAAAATAAAAATGTAATCAGGAACCTAGGAACCTGGGTTGTTAATTCCTTCTCTTTTGACTGTCATGTGAAATATTTGCCAGGAAACCCTTTATTTAGCACAGCTAATTGCAAAAGGAATATCTTCAAGGTCTAAAGAGGTAATCATTCCTTTATAATCTGCATTGATCAGGCCAGTTATCGAGTAAATAAAGACCCCAAGGTTCTTAACCAAAAGCATCACAGGCCTAAAGTTCATGAACTAACAAGTGATGCTGGAAACTCTATCCCTTAATTCAGTATATTCTGCAACCACTTTTGTTCTTGAGGTAAAAAACTAAATATCCTCAGCTGTGGCAGAAATGTGTCTCCTTGGATCAGTCTATTGCCCTGCTAAAACTGCCCTGCAAAATGTGCAAATAAAATAAAATAAATAAAAATAAATACTTTAACAACTATTTCATCTAGAAAAATTGAGTCCTTCTCAACAGAAGATGCAGGAGTTTGTTCTAGGCATATCTTAGCATTCTGTAAGATGTAGCATATCCTGTGGGTGAAAATGTGTGTTCCTGCTGGCTTTATCTGAAGAGCAGCCTATCTGAAGTTCAGAAATAACAGAGGGAATATGTGAGAGTGAAGAGCTCTGATAATGTCCAGTTTAATCCGGTCGTACTGCTACGCTCATTGAGTCGAATCTACCTCAAGCACCTCCAGCCACACCTCTATGACACCCACTTGCAAATTGTTGATAGCACTCAAGGCTGATGACCAGTTGCAAATTTGTGTACAGTAAAACATCACATTGTGGCCTGCCTCTTTGGGAGCACTATAGGTAATTGTGTAGTGTTTTGTTTTGTCACAGGAGAAAGATGATAGGTATAGTATCACAAATTGCATTGTCACAGATACAATGCCTTCAGTTTGGTTTCACAGGACTCCAGTCCTGTGAGTTTCATTTTTGTTTTCTGCCATCTCCTTTTTCTATGAGTTTATGCAAATTTGCAGGAATGCAGGAGCTTGCAACCAAATCACTAATTACCAATTGTTAAGGAATGTTGCGCTATGTTTTGAGTGTTGTTACATGGAAGTTTGTCCAACTGAGCTAAGTAACCCTTTTTCAGCAGAGGCCCGGGAGAAAAGCTCCACATGTTCTAGAGATTATCATTTACAAAAATAAATAAACAATCAGCAACTGGTTTACAGAAAATATTCAAAGCAACATATACATGAAAAACAAGGATTTACTACAGTAAACTAATCATTATGTCGGTCAGATTTAGAATTCTATATCATTCAGAAGGACTAACAGCAGTTTTGTCATCAGACATAAAATCTTACATTATGCAGCTAAGAATGTATGTAATTTGCTTAGGATAGAGAAGTTAATGTGAGACAAGGTCTAGAAAGTTAAAGAAAGTTACATAAGTTGGAAGCAGATAGAGGTGTGCAGTTAGGGTTGATAAGCTGTTTAATGGGGGGGGGGGGGTGTACAGAGGCAGGTCCATTGGCTTAACAGGTATTCTTTAGTGGCTAGCTTGAATTGACTAAGTTGCTTGAGTGACCTGATCTCTAGTGGGAGTTTGTTCTAGGCCTTGGAAGGATTATAGCTATAGATAATACATCCTTTCTTAGCTTTAGGTTTGTGGATTTGTAGCAGATCTAAGTTAGATCTCCAGTGGGATCTAGCAGGTGAATAGTGGGAGATGACAGATGATAGGGTAGGACAGTAAGAAGGCTGATAAAGGATAGAGTGGATGATCTGGAGTTGAGGGAGAAGAAGATGGTGAGGAAGTCCTAGCCAGTTAAGGTGTTTGAGTGAGAGACAGTGATGTAAGTTTGATGGGTTACAAATCTGGCTATCTTGTAGGCAGATTCAAGTTTGGCAAGGAGTGTGGAGTTGAGGCAAGTAAGAATTTGAGAGCCATGTAATAGACTTGTTAGGAGGTAGGCATAAAAGGCAGTTACTTTAGCTTCACTGGTGAGAAACGTTTTGTTGTGGTAGAGGAGCCCTAGTTTCTGATGAGTTGTTAATGTGTAGATTGAATTTAAGTTGGCTGTCAGTGATGACACCAAAGAGTTTAGTGCTAGTTTTCACCTCGATGTGTGTGTTATTGAGGGACAGGATTGTAAAAGTGGATTTAATGTGGTTGTAGTTTATAGGAAGAAAAGCAGTAGCTTAATTTTTTTGGGGGGGTTAAGGATAAGCTGGTTATCAGAGAGCCAGTTTTCTACTAAGTTAAAGGAAGTCTGTGTTGTAGAGATGAAATCGGAGGGAGAGTCAGCAATAGTGATGAGTCATCAGCATATTGGACCAGTGATGACTGAGGACAGGAAGAATAAAGAAGATTAGTGAAGATGTTGAAAAGTAGTGGACCAAGGTTGGAACCCTGAGGGACACCCATTTTAACTGGGAGAGGAGGGGAGAGTGCAGATTGCCACTTCACTGCTTGAAATCTGTCAGTGAGGTAGCTGGAAAACCATGCAGCAGTAGCAGGGGAGAAGTTAAGGTTGGTTAGTTTGTGCAGAAGGAGATGGTGAGAGACAGTGTTGAAAGCTTCAGAGAGATCTAAGAATAGGCAGGAGACAAGTTTGTTGTTAGCTGTGGCAAGGGATAGTGATATGGAATGATAGTAGGGCAGTAGTAATACCATGCTTTGGTCTAAAGCCATGTTGAGTAGGTGTGAGCAGATTTTCAGAGAGTAGGCAGTGCATAATTTGTTTATGTATGCATTTTTCGAGAATTTTAGAGAGAGGATGGCAATTGGTCTAAAATTAGTGATGTCTGAGGAGTCACCTCCTTTATGTATTGGTAGAGTGAAGAATTGTTTCCATATGGAAGGGACTTTGGACTCTGAAATGGAGCAGTTGATTAAGATAGATAAAGGGAGAACAAGAGAGTCAGCAGCTAACTGAAGGAAAACAGAAGGAATGTTGTCTGTAGAAGCTGAGCAAGGTTTGTGTTTAGAAAGTAGGGAGTTAATGTAGCTAGTGGGTACAGGTTTGAGGGAAAAAGACTTTGATGAGTATAGTGGGATTAGATAGAGAGTGGTTTGAAATATTATTAAAGGTAGATGAGTTGGCACTGGGGTTAAATAGTTTGGATATAGAGTCAATGAATTATGTGTTGAAGGTAGAGGCAGTATCTTTGGGTGTCTTAGGACAAGGACTGGGGGAGCAGGGACCACCAGGATGTAGTATGTGGTTTAATGAGTTCCAACATTTTGGGGGGATTAGATTTCAAGGCTGAGGGTGGAATATAGTAGAAGTCACTTTTATCTTTATTAATACACTTTTTGGTCTGATTTCTAAGTTCTTCATATTTTAGCAAGTCGGCAGGGAGCTTTGTTTTGGTCCATGTTTTCCATGCTCTGTCTCTATTTTTCATTAGAATGCAGGTGAAATTTGATAGCCATGGAGACATATTAGATTTAATATGGACTGTGCAAAGTGGAGCAAGTGAGTCAAGAATAGTGAGAAAGGTGGAGTTGAAAGACAGGACAGCATCATCAAGGGGGAGTTGGGTAAGGAAATTCCAGTTAACTTTAGAGAAAAGAGATTTAAAGGTGTCTAGGTGGAAGTTAGTAAGCTTGCGGCATGTAATTAATCTATGCTGTTTAGTAAAGTGAAGGATATATCTAAGTACTTTTATTGCAGTGTGATCACTTAGTGTGTTGGGAAGGGTTTCAGGATTGTGATATTTACAGGGATGAGATACTAGAATCCTGTCAATAAAGGTGATGTGTGCATGGGAGTTGTTGGTATGGGTAGCATCAGTGATAAGTTGAGTAAAGCTGTACAAGTTAATGTGTAAGGAAGAATTTGGGGTACAGAGAGTTAACCAATTAATACTGACATCACCAAGAATAATGGTGTAATTAGGAATATATAGAGAGAAGTATGAGAGCATGTTTTCCAGCAGGGGTAAGTTATCCCCCGGAGGAAATAGATTGCTGCATTTGTGATGGTGGTCTGGGTGTTAAGTACAAGGGTGGCTGTCAGTATTTCAGCAGGGGAAAAGGACAGGATAGTTTTATTAGTTGCCAGAATAAGGTGGTTAGAGTAAACAATGGCAACTCCACCACCCTTTTTCTTTTGGCGGTCAAGGCACAGTGTACTATAGCCAGGAGGGAGAAAGACTGTCATGGTGTTGGGATTTTAGCCAGGTTTCTGTTAGGGTGATGACATCAGGAGTGTGGCTTGAGAGCCAAGCATGAAGTTCACTAACCATGTTTAATATACTTCCAGTGTTTATTGAGTAAAAGGAGATTTGTTTGTTTGTGGGGGCAGAGGCATATAGGTTAGTGGGACCATAGTTACAGGTGGAGTTGTGTTGAGTGGGGCCTGGATTGGGATGAATATTTCCTGCAAGATTAGGGTATCTTAGGGTAGTAGTGGCAGTTATATTTGTATAAGTTAAAGATAAAATATTTTGTTTTATTTTTAGGGAATGTGGTGTAGGTGGGGGCAATTTTTATTTTAGGAATAGGAGTTTTAGTAGAAAAAATAAAAACGAAAATAGCAAATGAATGAAAACAAGATGAGGTATCCCTAGTATGAGGTATTGTAGGAACTTTGAGAATAGGAGATAACTGGATAATAAGTGAGGTGAGAGTGTGAAGGAGGAGTAATGGAGGTAGTACAAGAAAAAGGCTAGTAGAGAAAGGCATGATGGGTAAGAGTATTGAGTGCTAGATGACTGAAATTGGTGATTGGGGGAGTTAGCAGTAGGTTTATTTTGCTGGTAGGTATGTGAGAGTTTGTTGCTTCGGTGATGATTGAGTAGGGGGGTAGGAGTAATATGGGTAGTGGAAGGAGAAGTAATAGTTTTCAAGTGCAGTGTGGGAGAGGGGAGGAGTTAGTTATGGTTTGTGTGGAGAACAGGAAGGGGAAGTAGGGTGCAGAGTGGGTGTTAACAATGGTTAGGTGTAAAGGAAATGATATTGGGGTGGGTGGGAATGAAGGTGTGAGGGGAGCGAAGTGAGCCTGAATGTAGCGAGGGCGAATGTAGTGAGGCTACACCCGAGGTGCAAGAAGGCTCAAAAAACAATCAGTAGCTGTTTGTCTATTAGCAAATGTTGCTAGAAAGCTCTTTAAGGATGAGTACAGCTAAGGGAATTGGGATTGAACTAAAGTTTTGTTTTGGAATAATTTTAATCTTAGACTCTGGAGCTCACCTGTTTGCATACAAAGGGAATAAGGATGTTTTATAATTAGCAGAGTATGTTGCTATGTAGTGGCTGACTTGATTAATGCTCTCCAAGTTGGAAGCTGAATGGAGCTCAATGCAGCTGTGCTCACCTCACGATGATAGCCACAATGTAAGAGAAAATTGTTAAAAACAATTCAATGACATTCACCTAATGATTAATTGTAAAGGAAGGCTTGTGTATAAAAGTTGAGATTTCCCAGGGCTAATTTGAGCTTTTGCTGAAACTTTGCTTCAGAACCAAAGGTGGGGGGGCACAATCCTGAGGCTTGCGGAAGGCCTGAACAAACTGCAAAGAGAAAAAAGACAGATTGTGAGCAGAAAGTGAATAGTACAGTTTTAGGAGAAATGGAGACAAACTGGGAGAGAGTAGAGGACATTAGTCAGAGAGTGACGGAAGGATTATCAGAAGACAGAGAATGGGTACAAGAAATGGTACAGTAAGTAGGTACATAGATAAATGCACCTAGGAACCAGCAAAACGAAGCCACCAACACAGCATAGACTGGAGCAAAAAAGCTTTGTTTTATTTAACGTTGCAAAACACCACGTTTTCATCCTAGTATGTCCAGGACTTCATCAGAAATGAAAAATACATTGTATTCCCTCCTTATATACCTCTTCCCTAATTGCCTCGTGATCATAATGAGTCCCAATTAAATAAAATAAGCCATAAGATTTTAATAATATAGAACTAAAACACTCGTACTAAAATTGCTGTAACATTCGTTACAATTAGCAATTGTTCTGAAACATTTATTATATTTATTATATGACCTTATATTTTTATATTAACGTTGAGGAACGTGTTAACCAGAATGGAAGTTAGCACTGTATTTATTGTAAAAATGTTACAGCAATTTTAGTACGAGTGTTTTAATTATATATTATTAAAATCTTATGGCTTATTTTATTTAACTGGGACTCATTATGATCACGAGGCAATTAGGAAAGAGGTATATAAGGAGGGAATACAATGTATTTTTCATTTCTGACGAAGTCCTGGACATACTAGGATGAAAATGTGGTGTTTTGCAACGTTAAATAAAACAAAGCTATTTTGCTCCAATCTACGCTATGTTGGTGGCTTCGTTTTGCTGGTTCCTAGGTGCTTTGTTTTGGATGTTTATCGGTTGTGTTCAAAGCAATTTTCTCTTTCACTTTTCTACATAGATAAATGTCCAGGAAGAGTATAAAGAATCACAAAGAATAAGAAACAGTGTCTAGGCAGCTCAGATAAACAAATTTAACAATGTACTAAGTCTAATAGGTTAAGGTAGCATCATAATTAGGTAAGATACTGATTATAATGTGTAACAAATGCTGTGTTTCTGCCTTTTAAATACCAAATAAGCAAACAACTGTATGTTTCTGCTTACAAAACCAGTTAGAACTGTAGTTAGGTGTGATGCAGGTTAGAGTGTGCAACAAACACTGGTTCTGCTTTTCAGATACCAAATAAACAAATTGTATGTTTCTTCTTACTATTAGCAGGTATGTTTCTGCTAACTAGTACCAACTGAAACAGAAGTTTAGGTAACAAAACACTTTTTCTGCTTTTCAAATACCAAATACCAAATAAGCAAACTGTATGTTTCTCCTTTTTTATAGCAGGTATGTTTCTGCTAACTAATACCAATCAGAACTGTAGTTAGGTAAGATATTGGCTAGAATTTGTAACACATGCTGTGTTTCTGCTGTTTGTGTACAAAATACACAGCAACGTTATGTTTCTGCTTACTAATACTAAATGCAGAATACTGTGAAGCAGAGATCAATAAAGGAAATGTCTATGAATAATAATAGACAGTGTCAGAAATGTCATCTTCTGCACTAGTAACCACAATGACACTCAATACAGCAGACATAGCTGCGTGACCAGATTCAAAACATTGCTGTCTATAGTAATATATTTCAGATTGTTTCCAGCAATAATACTTAAAGACTTCAACACTCCCCACCAATAATTAGAACTTCACTGGGGACACTGGACAAGTCTAACTGACCAAATGCAAGAAAGCAAGAAATGCTGTTCAAAGTAATGCATTTTATCTAATTTCCATTAATTCACATTGGTAGAAACCTGCATCCCCACCGTAAAAAATAGAATAGCAAAGGGGACAGAAGATAATGATTTTCTGAGAAGTGCCAAAAACTATTGTGCATATCTATATATTTCAAAATCTTCTAGTTATAACACATGCGAAGAAATGTCCCCTATCTACAAGTAATCACAATAACCCTCAATACAGCAGCTATGTATGACTGACCAAATTTAATAATTTATTGCTCATGGTAATGTATTTCAACTTGGCTCCAACAAGTCCTTTGATGTAGTCAGCATTTCAGACTGGTTAAAATTGTACATTAATCTGAACAGGATTATGTGCAGTAAGGCTAAAAAATGTTGGTACATTCTTGTTTAGACATTTGGTGCTTTAAAGAGCTATAGAAAGAGCTATGACCAAACACAAACTGTAAAATAGACTAACAACTGCATAAGATAGGAATATGTAAAACATGCTCTGATGGCAGAATAAAGGCCACATTACAAACCCTGAGCATACTGTGGTCAACATTATTCCAAAATGGATTCAAAATTATTACTGTACATGAGAAATCTGGTGCAAAACCTACAATAACTTTTTTGTTTTTAATTTTTTTACCACCTATCCTTTCATATATGATATGATAGTGTGTCATTTGTAAAATGACAACTGTCTTTATTATAGACCACTGCCCATGTACTTAACACCAATTCTTCAAGAAATGTTTAGAAATGACAAAGCTATTATGTTTATTTTTAATGTTCATTGTTTCTGCCCCTACATAGGTTTTTTTCTGTCATTACCTTATTTGTCCACTGATTCTTCTGTTTACTAAAACATTAATTTGCACTTATTGAAGTAACATAGCAATTCTTGTTGCCATTCTATAGACTTTGATAATAAGTATTACTTACAGAAGCTGGGGGTTGTGATGGGTACCTCATGTGCCAACAGTTATACTAATGCTGTTGTGGCACAGTGGGAAAATAACAGAGTGTTGGTTGACAATGAATTTAATCATCCTATCCTTTATTATAAATGATTCATGGATGATGTCTTCCTCTTATGGTCTGGATCCAGTTCTGACCTTTTGAGATTTGTAGATTTTTTTAAATACCTGTACCAGTTTCGTGATTTTTACTGTGAGATATTCCATCTTTGAAACTTTCTTGGTGTTCTTATCTATAGGACTGGTAAAGGGTCTCTAGCCTCAAATTTATATAGAAAACCATGCAGGAAAAATCATATCATGCATAGGAATAGTATACATCCAAGGCATATTTACAGGAATATCATAAAAGGTAGGGGCTATGAGTATTTCTAGACTTGAATGTAATAATACTAAATTCAATCAACAGTTGTCTCAGTTTGGGGACAAACTGAAATCTAGAGGTTACACAGATGCTGATGTTTGTCATACTTAGGCACCTAAGAATATAACTAGAACAGGTCATGCCAAACCACATTTTACCAGTATGCAATTATCTATAGGTAGCAACAGTCATACAGTTGCTAGATGTAGGATAGACTTTTCATTGTTCTGTTCTTCTAATGTTAAGGTGGTATCTGATGTTTTTAGGAAATGTTGGAATATTTTGTTAACAGATGAGAATTTGAAGGAGATAATATGATTAGAACTGAGGTTTTCTTTTAAGAATAGCAAGTCATTGAAACATTTGTTGTGCTATAAAAGGTTTAGTCAGGTTGCTACTGTACATTCTGAGCAACAAAGCACATATTATTGTAGATCATGTAATTACTGTAGTTGTATTGATGTTAATGCTAACTTTTTCAGGCATCATTCATCAGGGAGGGTGTATAAACTTTCTTTATATGCAGATTGTTCTACAGCGAATATAGTATATTTGGCATGGTGTTTATCTTGCCATTGTTTTTATGTGGGGAAGACCAATCGGTCAGTCAGGGGATGGATACATGAACATTTATATGACATCAGAATGTCCAATAATAGGAATGCTTTAGCAAGACATGTTATTAGTTATGGATCTTCCCATTTTTTTGTATTTATAGTACTACAGGTTTGTTGGAATGATTTTGGAGTGTGTGATTTGGAGAATAAAACTGAATTGTGCAGTCCATTTTATGTTTTTATCCTGCAGTTTGTTTCTTCTTTTATTAACGTCATTTTGTTTTAGCCAAGCTCTGCTTCCTTATTTTTCATTTGCTTACTTGCCTTCTTCTATCTGGATATGAATAGTTTCCACCAGTACCTTGTTTCGTTTTTATACTTATTTTTAATGTTCATTGTTTCTGCCCCTACATAGATTTTTTTCTGTCATTACCTTATTTGTCCACTGATTCTTCTGTTTTCTAAAACATGAATTTGCACTGATTGAAGTAACATAGCAATTCTTGTTGCCATTCTATAGCCTTTGGCAAGTCGCATCACCATCCATGATTCATGTTGGTTTTTACGTCATGACAAAGAAGGACACTTTCCTTCATGTCTCGCTGCAGACAACCTGTATAGGGACATCAGCATTAAAGTTCTGTATTCCTTTGTCTTAAATGTGTCTCCCTTTCACTATTGCCATGTACATTCTAGGAGTCAAATGACATCTGTGCTTAAGACACATCTTAGCTAGGTCTTTAAAAAATGGCAATCATTGCATTCTTGGGATGTAAAAATGATTGTGTGAAAATATATTCTTCAAACACAAACACTGTAAGTATTCATTGCAGCAGCAGCAACCTTCCCACCTCAGCTTAGGAAAGGAATAAGCTAATTTTGTTCTTCTTCTTCATTTTTTTCGTAATGTCAGATATCAGCACTGAAAACTGAATACTTGACAACTAAGTAAATTAAGCAATTTTGTTTTATTATTTTATTTCTTAGCAGCTGTGCTCACAGTAAATCTCTGAATCATGCTTATGCCACTTAGAAACCGCCATATGACTTTCACAGAGTTAAACAGTTTCAAATCAAAAATGATGGACATCACAGATCTGTCATCCTGGTTGCAATTAGCAAAATTGCAGTAGCGAATGGGGCTAGAGAGGGCACTAAGTTGACTAGCATGCTAAGTACTGCAGTCCAAGAGACCCCATAGTGGCAGTGCTATCGCACATATATTATTATGGTGAGAGGAAGTACGAGTGGATATAGCAGCCTGAATATCAAGTGAGGGACCCCTGTATTTGTTTTAAATCACAGCCCGGAAGTCAGCATTCACTTAGTTTTTATGCAGTTGACAGCATTGTGTACACTCAGTTTAATCATAATAGGCAGTCTGCAGAATTCAGCAGCTAGCATGGGCTGCACAAGATACATATAGAAGGTTAAGTAAAAAATCATGTAAATAGCTAACAAATAACTTAATTAAAACAATACATCGACAAAAGATGAAGAGTCTTCTTCCCAGCAGCCCAATAGCAACAAGCAGCCCAGTAATACAGTACCATGGGTTCTCTTTTAATGTAACCCTGCTATTTTTGCTGTTGCCGATGCTGGAATTGTTGTTACAGACTGATGACATTCCTGATATGACCAGACTAGAAAAGCTGCTGCGTTATATGAAAGCAAACTCCCATGAGGCATTCTGTCAGATGTTGGGTTGATAAAGTCAGATGGAAAGTCTTAGATTGCTGTTCTGTTACAAAACTTCCATTTCTCCAAATATCTCATTAGAACTTATGAGCCACATTTATACTGATACAAAAAGAAGACATTGTGGCCATCCTTAGATTAGATGTCTACCTATTAAAATGTTACAATATAATACATAGCTCAGGGCCTCCTAAGAAGTCATAAATGAGTATATAAATTTTATTCCCCTTTGTCTTGCCTTATATGCAAGGTCACCAAGCAACCAGTCTGATTGTTTCTTAATATGATTTAGGGAATTGAGCAGTGGCCACTTTAGTCTAAAAAAATAGATTTCCCTTCTCATTCCCTTTTAGTTTTTTCAATATGTGTTAATAGAGTGCTATTTCTTGTTCCACAGTTATGTGTGATGAAGTTATTTCCATTGTTGCTTGCAATTCTTTAGTATTTGAATATCTGCATGCCCAAATTAAATTACCACTATACATTATGTATTATATGGAATGCAATTTCTAGGATGTTAGTCTCACTCTTCATAACTAACTGACCTGACAGAACTAATTAATTGAGAGTAAAACATCTGTATTCTCTGTACTTTATTGATTTCTTTGCAACTATAAATAGAAAATGTGCATATTCATTCATAGGAGGGTAACAGTCTTAAACAGAGATTTATTTTATTATTTATTTAGTTTGCATTTGTTAACCGAGATGGTCTGACTGGACACAGGTCCATTTTCAGCGGAGGCCCGGGGAGAAAAGCTCCACACTAAGTAAAATCAGAGTAAGAAAAATTTTACACAGTATGTTAAAATACAGTATACAGAGAATTTTCAAACAATATGTTAAAATACAGTATACAACAGAAGACATAACAAGACATATATATACAGGAAAAAATAGTTACACATGGTTAATAACAGAATAAGTATACAAATTCAATCAGCATTAGGAGAAGACCTAGACAGTAATATATATTACAGTAGGTATATTAGGAAGTGAGGTATATAAGTGGAATAATTTGAGGACTTGTGCAATACATGGGCATAGCCACTTAGTCTTTAAGTGTGTTCTAAGTGTGTTTTAAAGTGAGAAGAGGTAGGGGCAGAAATCAGAGCAGGAGGGGCATTATTCCAGGTTCTAGCTATGGAGTGGGAGAACAGTGCTTTTCCTGCAGTATTGTTAGCCCTAGAGATACTGTAGAGGGGTTTGTCGGAAGATCAGAGAGGATGATTTGTATTATAGTGGTTGAGAACTTGGCCTAGTGCAGGGTTTTTTTCTGGATGTGTTACCACATTGTAGGCAATGACTAATTGGTGGTAGGTTAGTAGCTAGGGAAGTTTCAGCCATCACTTCCTTGAGCCTTGATTAGATAGTCTTCAGCATTGTTTTACTAGTACCAAAACTTTTTAACTATTGTGTGTAAATTTGTTGTAAAGTCCAAAGTATTATTAACCAGCTTCCCCGCATTTCTAAACTCAGAAGAGACATTAGTATACCTTGGTTAATTGCATATAAATACAAGTTATTCTTCACACCAAAATGCATGACATGCCATTTGTTACTATTTTATTTATTTATTTACATTTGTTGACCGGGAGTGTCCGACTGGACGTAGGTCCATTTTCAGAGGAGGCCCGGGGAGAAAAGCTCCACAGATAAAATAAACAGACAGTAGTTACATTGGATTACATAGCAATTAACAATTTGATTAACATAGCAATTAATTACAAACATATTTACAGATGAAGAACATAGTACATCAGTAGACAACTAAAATCTTTATCTGTGAAGCACATAACAGACATTAGCAAATGTTACAATAAAAAGTTTCTGCTGTATAATAAGTACTAGGCTTATGAGCATCTGAGCTTGCTATAATCAAGGTAGTTAGTGGGGTGGAAAGAAAGGTAGTGGTTGGATGGGGTGATATTAGAGTGGGAGTTGCAAGGGCATAGCCAGCATGTTTTAGGTGCACTTTTAGTAAAGTTTTAAAGTGGGTGCATGATGGTATGGAGGTAACTGTGGGTGGGAGGGAGTTCCATAATTTGGCTATGGTGCAAGAGAATAGTGCTTCACCAGCAGAGTTATTGGCTTTAGTGATCTGCAAGTGATTTTTGTTGCTGGATCTTAGTGGTCTTGTGGTGCGATAGGGTTGGAGTAGATTCTGGAGGGATGGGACATTTAGTGTATAGTTTACTAGTTTGTGGGTGAGTGAGAGTTGATACCACTGAAGGAGGTGAGGGAGTGCAAGCCAGCCCAGTTCAGCAAGTGAGAGACAGTGGAGACTATAGTAAGATGCCCCTGTGGTGAATTTGGTGATTTTGTTGTAGCAGGTCTCTAGCTTGTTTAGATCGCATTGCCTTAGGTTGGTATATATTGGAGAGGCATAAAGTAGGGTGGAGATAAGGTGGAAATTTGCTACTGAAATCTTTGCTGCTTTGGTGAGAAGTTGCTTATTTCTGTATAACACTCCTAGTTTTTTTGTGGACTTTTTTATGGTCATGGATATGTGAATGTCAAATTTTAGTTTATTGTCTATTTCCACTCCTAGCAATTTGGTGTGTTCAGTTGAGTATATAGTGGTGTTGTATTTTGCTGTGATGTTAAAGTGAGAGTTGTTTTGAGTATGTTTGGTGGGTTGGAAGATGAGTAGTATAGTTTTGTTTGGGTTGAGTATTAATTGGGCATCAGATAACCAAGTTTCATCAGAGGAAAAGGATTCCTGTCTGCCTTTTTGCAGTTTGGGTAGGGACTGGGCTGAGCAGATGATGGTTGAGTCATCTGCATATTGTATGAGTGTGCCATGTTTGGTGGCAGAGGCTAGATTATTGGTGAAAACAGAGAAGAGTAGGGGTCCAAGGATGGATCCTTGGGGAACCCCTATGGAGACAGGTAGTTGGGGAGATATGTCATTCTGCCATACAATGGATCGTTGGCGGTCAGACAGGTAACTCTGAAACCAGTTGGTGACTGATTGAGAGAAGGATAGGTTATTGAGGACAGAGATGAGTTGTTTGTGTGGCACCATATCAAATGCTTTAGATAGGTTTAGGAAAGTAGCAGAGAAGAGATAGCCATTGTTTTTATGCTGAAGGATAGTGTTAGTAAAGGAGAGTAAGGCAGTGGTGGTGCTATGGTTTGGTTGGAAACCATGCTGAGTATTGGAAAGAAGGTTGTTAGTAAGGAGGTAGTCTGAGACCTGAGAGTGTATGCATCTCTCTAGTATTTTAGAGAGTGGAGAGAGAATAGCTATGGGGCGGTAAATGTTTAGTTCTGTGGAGGGGCCGCCTTTGTGGAAGGGAATTATATGTGATAATTTCCAGAGTGTGGGAATGTAACTTTCTGACAGATATTGGTTAATCAAGATGGATACTGGATAGGCCAGAGCATCAGCTGCGATTTGTAGGTATTCACTTGGGAGGTTGTCTGCTGCTAATTTGGTGGGCTTAAGTTTAGTTAAGAGTTTTTTATGTTGGAGGTAGGTACAGGAAAAAAAGAGTAGTCAGTGGGGAGATTACTAGTTGAAGGTGTGGGTTGGAGGGGAGGAGGGGTTGTGTTGTTCAGCTAGCGATAGTATGGTTTGTGTGAAGTGTGTGTTGAATGAGGTAGCAATATTTATGGAGGAGTGAGGGATGTTAGGAGGAGGGGTACTGACTTTACCTGGGTGGAGGATGGAGTTTATGGAGGACCAGAATTGTTTGGGGCTGTGTTGGGAGGAGTCTAGGGCAGACTGGTAGTATTGGAATTTGTCCTGTTTTATTAGCTTTTTGACTCTATTGCATAGTTCTAGGAATTTCTGTCTAGTTGAGGGGGTTTTGGTTTTGCACTAGTGCTCCCAGGCTTTATCCCTGTTTTTCATTTCTGACTTAGTGGTTTTCTGTAGCCATGGGGAGGGTTGTGCTTTGGTTCTGTTAAGTCTTATGGGGGCATGGTAATTAAGGATGCTCAGGAAGGTAGTATTAAAAAATTCAACTGCGTCATCAAGACTGAGGTACTTTAGAGGATGCCAGTTACATTCTTTGAGGGATGAGATGAATGTGAGTGGGTTAAAGTTTAGTTTTTTATGTACTTGATGGTAGATGACAGGTTTAGCTTGGTATAGGTATTTTTTGAGTAGGAATGTTGGGGAGTGATCACTGAGGCTATCTGATAAGCAGCCTGTTATATATGACTGGGGGGCTCTTACTGACTAGCATCCAATCAAGGTTAGTGTGCTTGCTGGAGTTTTTATTTATCCTGATTGGCGACTGGACTAGTTGGGTAAAGCCATGAAGGTTTACATGATGGGTAGGATGGTTGCCAGAACAGGATTGCCAGTCAATATTGAAATCACCTAAAATTATAGTTTCCTGGGGGAGATGGTGGGTAGACCAGCTGAGGAGGTTTTCTAGTGGAGGGATGTTTTGGCCAGGTGGGAAGTAGCATCCAATTATGTTGATGGTTTTGTTTTGGTTTATTTTGAGGTTAGTATATATTATTTCTTCATTGCCTATTTGTGGAGCTGATGATTTTAAGATTTGGATGTTTAGATGCTGTTTAAATATTATAGCTACACAGCCTCCTTTCTTGTTTATCCGGTCTACTCTTAGTATGCCGTAACTGGTAGGGAGTATTTGCTCACTGATAATGTGAGGTTTTAGCCAGGTTTCTATCAGGATGACTATATCTGGGGAGTACAAGTCTATGGTGGCATGGAGTTCATTGACGTTGTTGGATATACTTCTAATATTTAGGCTTAGTAGAAGGTAGTCACTTGGCTTTCTATTGGCTGTGATATGGGAGAAGTTGTGGTTTGTAGTTTGATTATGAGGATTTGGGTTGGATATGGTAGGGCCAGGGTTGGGGTGCTTATCTCCACTTAGGGCTAGTTTTGATATGCATGAGGTTATCAGTTTTCTCAGTTTTTGAATGTGTTTGTTTATTAGGGAAACTTTATGATTGTGCTCTGTGGGTAATAGGTATGGTGGGAGGGTTACTATGTTAAGTTGCAGGGATGCTTTATGTTTGAGTAATATAGTTGGTAGAATATGTGGGTGGTGCATAGGGATGGTTCTTGAGTTGGTGGGAGGGGAGCTGAGTGAGGGTGAGACATGAGTGGTGGTGTGAATAGTAGTACAGTGGTAGTGGTTGAGTGGGGGAATGATAGAGCTTTGGTAGGATGTAAGATATCCAAGGAGAGGTAGAGACCCTGTTAGTAGCTCTTATGAGGAGGCTGGGGGTGGGAGGGAATAGGGGGCAGGGTGGAGAGCGAAGCAGGTAGAGACCCTGTTAGTAGCTCTTATGAGGGGGCTGGAAACAATCAGGTAACAGAGTAAACTGATAAATGAACATATGATAGTGACAAAGGGTGGTTGTAGTTTTAAAAATGGTGCCTGCCACAGGTAATATTTATTAACTTTGGGATTGGCTTAAGGTAATAAACAGGGAAGGGGGAGGGGGAGAACAAGGGTGTGAGCAGGCAGTTCTTTTGTACTGCTGCTAATGAACCAAAGCAAAGAAAAGTTTGTGTTTAAGAAACAATCAGAATTGACCAAGGACTGCTCTGAAACTGTAAGTCATTTCTTAACCATTTCTCAGGTGGAATAACAGGATAACCTTGTATCAGTAGGCTACTGTGGTCTCAGTTTAAATTAACAAACACACAGTATTGATCAGTTATGGATACTATTTGCTAACAGAAGGGAATAAGAGAGAAAGTGAAAGATGAGTGTGTGTGTATGGGGGGCTGCTCTCCAGGGGAAAATGAATATTGGCTCAAACAGGTAGACACATACTCAAAGTTAACTTTAGCTGTTTGCAGACAGTTCAGACCCGGACTGCGTTTTTCTTATAAGAATGATAAAGGTGGTACTGCAGTTGAATACTTAAGAGTGGTGTTAGGTTCAAAGTTAACTTTAGCTGTTTGCAGACATTTCAGACCCGGACTGCATTTTTCTTATAAGAATGATAAAGGTGGTACCGCAGTTGAATACGTGGTGTTAGGTTCAAAGTTAACTTTAGCTGTTTGCAGACAGTTCAGACCCGGACTGTGTTTTTCTTATAAGAATGATAAAGGTGGTACCATAGTTGAATGCTTAAGAGTGGTGTTAGGTTCAAAGTTAACTTTAGCTGTTTGGAGACAGTTCAGACCCGGACTGAGTTTGTCTTATAAGAATGATAAAGGTGGTACCGCAGTTGAATACTTAAGAGTGGTGTTAAATCAGTATTGTTATTGTTGTGAGCCCATTCAAAGAGCAAATCTAAACAAGACTTCAATTTTGTTTGTTCATTGATTGTTGCTATAACAGCAGCTATTTTTGTGCCATCAGTAAATTTTGTCACCTAACTGTTATCTGTGGCTGGCATAGTTACCATAAATACTTTAAAAAATAAAAGCTCCCAGCACATACCTCCCCATTGCCTCAAAAGGTTTTAACAGACAGGATTAGATTCCAAAAGATCAGTGTAGAACTGTAGAGTATACCAAGCTTAGAAGACAACATCTGTCAAACTGTGTAATATGGAAAGCATGTTAAGTGTAGAATTAGAATATAGGTGAGTACAATGCACCAAAGATGCAAAAATACATTTGGAGGTAACTCCATATGGTGCAAACAACAAGCATGTAACTAACAAGAAAAATAGTCATAAATTAACAATACAAAACAAGTGAATGTCTGGCAGGGAATATCATGTTTAATTAATATATTACAAATATACATGATATATGATGAAGAAGTGTGTGTTTCTGTTATGCAGGTGTTACAGAATCAACCATCAAAGAGTGATGTAGATAAATGAACAAAGCACTAAGAAAATGTGTATTGTATGTACAAAATTGGTAAGAAAATACATGTATGCCAGCATGCTGGCATAGATGGATATGTATTTGCTACAACCCAGGCAACCTGGGTAGAGTTAGTGGCTCTTTTACTTAAGAAGGCTGTCAGGAGGGCTGGGGAATTCCTATCCTAAGAGGTAGGTTGCATGCTGACATCTCCCTGATAAAGATCTGGTGGAGACTGGATCTCAGAGAGAAAGATGTCAGGTTGGTGGGAGAGAAGCTGGGTGATGGCATACCTGCATCTTGGGCTCATGGGTGGGGACCTGCATTGATGTAGTTCTTCACTTCCCAGCCAGCTTTATGTGAGTGATGCCACTGTATAACAGCAACACAATATTATTTCCTGTGTACAGAACCAACATCTACCCATTAAAAGCACACTAGTAAGTCACATGAAGGTGTCACCACAGTAAGCATGTTCAACTTTAACAAACATATGCAGTCACACATAAGATATGTATGCAAACATATGTCACCATATGATGGACCATATGTGCAACTGATGATGTCAGTATAGGAATACTGACTGCCAGAGTACAGCACATGTACTTCCAACTCCCACTGTGATGCACATGTAGGAAGTGTGCATGTAATAAGAAGACTGCTGGTATATGCCAAACATATGCATGTAATAAGAAGACTGCTGGTATATGCCAAACATAGTGAAACATAGACAAAGCACTGAATATGATCAGCTAAGTATTGGCACCTTTGCTGCATGGTAACTGGAGCCTCTGGTGGGTGGGGGATTGTTAAAAGTGTGGCACAGATGTGTGCAACTGTTGTACACAACACAATAATAATCAACAGCAAATCTGTTTTAAGCATGAGAGTATCACTCCTCTTACAAAATTAATAGTTTACACATTCATAAGGTCATACAAACATATTCCTACAAGTGTTTTGGGAGAATCCAATGAGAGGGATGTGTACTACTACAAGGTCACTTGAAAAGGACAAGTGTAACACATCAGTGTGCAGACACTAGAGTCCATGACATTTCCTTGAAAACATTTTACCACGTCATGCCTTACTGTGTTATGCTTTCTTAAAAAGCACACTACATTCATAAGTGCCACACACACAGATATAAGTTTTGTATAGTGCATAAACCACTTGACTGCAATAAGCAAAGGACTTTTATGATGTGTGCAGTTGTGTTGAGCAACTGTACAACTGCTACCCAGGACTGCTCAGTAGGGGCACACACAGACATACTGATAATGTACAATTCATGGACTGGGTGATATAGAATTTGTCAAAGTGCATTTGATGTACAGATCATTAATTATAAACAAATTAAGAGGATGAACATGCATGAACCCTAAAACAAGGATGCAGGGCAAACTAAAGCAAATGATCAAGCCTGTTAATATTGCACAGAAACATTTAAGCAGAAAATGGTATGATGTTCTCCTGATGTATTGTGATTCAACATAAAGATTCACTCCAAACATGGAAGCTACTAATCTCATGTTAACCACATTATCACTGGTGGTCACAATTATATAAGAACACAAATCAGAAGTAGGATACAACAGAAAAGGGAGGCACTGCACAAGGTGACATCAGCACATCACTGGAATGGCATGGCCAACATTCTTATTGCCGGTGGTACATGTGATCTTCAGACATGTAAAGATCTATGGTGGATATGTAACAGTGCCATCAGCAGCCATGATGTCCATCCACACATGTGACAGAGAGACATATGTAAGAAATAACACAGTACTACAGTACAAATCAATGGAAACACATTATAATTGACACTGCTAACAACTTGAGCACAAACTATTTAGCAATAGGCTTACTCCATACAGTTCACAAGTAGAGTAGCGCTGTTGTATATGCTCTCATGCATTCAAGGTATGTATATCACAGGCAAGAAGAAGCACATGGTATTTAGACCAACAGGTTACAGGGTAAGGGATAGTGATGCATGCATTCCAGTGGTACTGCATCTATTACAGTGACAACATGACCTTAATATTACAGAAAATGATAGTTGTATGGCAGAAAAAAAAGCAATAACATGCTGGTCACATGACACATTCAAGGACCACTCAGACCATACTTCTATTCCAGGTGGACCTCCCTTATGGGTTCAAAGCTCCCAAATGAGTTTGGGAACTACCTCTCTAAAAGTGCCTTGTAAAGTGTGGGCCATATCACCAAAAATGATCCATTGTGCTCTGTGTCTGCTTCCTAAAGATATCACTGATGAAGTCCCACATCTGGTCCCTGAAGGCTTGATTCATGGGTGTGGCTAGTGGTGGTTGTCTAGCCTTAATGATAGACTGCCATGCAGCTGGTGCATGCTCCACTGGGTCAGTTGGTCCTTCATCATCCAAAGCACTTTCCTTTCCTAGGATATGGAGCTGTTATCAATGTCTTATTGACTGGAATGGTGGACTTGCTCTTCATGGTTCCTCTGTAACATAAAACATCCAACAAGTCCAACATATGTGGCATTTGCAGTAAAGTACTAGTACTACTGTCCAATGCAATACAATACTGCTGTTCAAATACATCACCTATGCTCTATGTTAATTGTAATATGTGTGTTTCACATGATGTTAATCATGTCATCAATTATCACTGCAAAAAATATGTGTACTATTCAGGACAAACAGATCTACTACACCTATGTGGAACAAAATAGGTATACTTTTACCACACTCCCAAAAAATAAACTGTGCAATTAAGTGCAGCTCATATTACATACAATGTAAAATCATGTACTGTGCCAATCATATGTACAGTTCATGGCATATGCTAAATGACACATATGGTCCACAGATCCAGGATTTACTGTAATGATAACATTGCCATGGATAATGATGACAAACTGAAGGATTATATACAGTACTTCTGCAATGTCAGCTGTGAACTTAAGGATGTGTAAACAAACGTGTGCATTGTGTTTACATGCATAAGTCTCAGTTGTCGCTGATTTTCATGAAAGTACTTCACTTCTCATCAAAATGTTGCACTGTCCTCCCTAACTGTACTGCAAGTGATGATTTAAATGGAAACGTGGAGAATCACATTTAATAAATTACGAGAATAATCACATTTATGCGCATGTCTTCACAGAAGAATTTTACGTGATATTCCTTCATCATGTCACCACAATGTAAGAGTAGCACTATGTCAAAGTGTTCACCATTGACCATGACAATGTCTGTTTTTGTTCCTGTAAGTAGATTTAAGAAGTTCAGATATATGTTCACAAGTAATGTAACCATGCATTTTGTGGAGGCAATTATATGACTGCATATAATAGCATCCTACTATATGATCCTAAAAGTATTGCTACTACATAAGTACATGGCCTCTTTCAGTGGGACATGTAAGATGAGAGGTAGAGCAGTGATGCATGCATACAAGCAATACTATAAATACCATATGAAATTTAGCTAGTGACTGCCATACAATGTAAAAAGATTGAATTAAGGCAAAGAATATGACATAACATATTGCATTTAGCATTGATATGTGCAGTAAACAGCTCAGTATTATGACCTCATGTTCTTACAGCTCTATTATTGCATGTACTACTCATGCACAGCAGAATGTGCTTAGGCATGCACCCACCTATCTCTGTAACCATACAAGTCAGTACAGGACAAGTGACATGTCAAGGTGTCAGTTTTTACATCTGTCTGTAGCACTCCATGTTCCATATTAAAAGAGTTGTGTATATGTTTTCCTATGCACATTTACACATGATACACTGTCCCATTGTTGGGTATACTCGACATCCAAGGGCTTGAACTGTTATACTCAGTTATCTCCCAGTTTACATGGATGCACAACAATGGAATTATATAATATGCTTTGTTTATGAACCTCAGTAATTATGTTGGGTGCAAAATGTTTTTAAATGAAGGGCTGAACACAGTGTATACTTGGTGGTCATCAGAAATGTCCTAGGCTGTGTCTATTTCAGATGGTGGCTAAATCGAGTTTTATTTGTATTACCTTACATTGTTATTTTTTCTTTTATTACTGGAGATTACTCACTGCATCATTGTATGCTGCAGTATCTGTGTATATCTTTTTTTTAGAAACTGTTATATACTGTTTGCTTACAGATGTTCAGTACTACAAGATAGCCTGGGTTCATGCGTTCTGTAAGCCATATGAGGAATTCTGAAACCATATGATGGTGTATGACTGCATATGATAAGGTCCGTAAGAATTGTATTGTAATATTATTTTTGACTGAATTACAAATGTGTTGCTTTGCAAAACTTTGAGGTATCTTGTATTGACATGCACTCTGCCTTGCAGTCTTCTGAAAATATGTGACAGGTATCCAGTGCTATCTGTAGTGTGTCAGCAAAAGATGCAGATACTAGTAAATGCACGGGATAATCAGTTCTATAGGCATGCAGTTGGCCTTGTATGGCTGCCTATTTCTGTCCTGACCTTTACATAGAATTATAGTGTGTTCTTTTTAGCTTAGCATTACTATTGCATGTAGATGTACATCATGTGATGCTGCTGCAGACTTGTGTTTCACTAAAATCTGTCATTACCTATCTGTGCACACAAGAGATTGGTAAGATAACATGCCTTTCAGTGACAGTTTAGAATAAATAGAAGCAGTTGCATGTGTATTTGTTACTGGGTAAATATTTTTATTCTATTTCTACTGATTTTATGCATCCAGTGTGAAGAACTTTTTGCTACTGGCATGTACATGCAGCACAAGGTATAACTACATCCCACTTTGTATACGTGTGTAGTATGTGCATAAGGCTATTACTGTCCTCTTGAAGTACACAGTGCTTATATGTCCCTACAGTAGTACTGACAGGCATCACACATATTTGTATTGTGTGTTTTACAGATGAGTAAACCACGCCGAATGATAACTTCATTGGCCCTGAAAATGAGATAATTGTTGATGCCCTTCGATATCTATAAAAAGCACTGGAAACATGAACCACAAAGCATTGTATAGAATGATGAAGTATATATCACATGGGATCATCCACTACCAACAGTTCAAAAATATAAAAGTCAGAAAAACAGATATTGTAGTTCATGAAAAAAAGACAAACGTAACATTGATCATTGAAATTGCTACACCCAGTAATTACAGTATCTTATGTACAGAGAGGCACAAATAAATATCGGGGTCTGCAGACAGAAATAAGGGCAACATGGAAGAAGGATACCCAGACAGTTCCAACTGTAGCAGAAACAGCAGGTTTAATAAGAAAATAATTTACAGTCCTACTTAGATAAGAATTATAGAAGGAGTTGATTTTGGGCACATTGAGGGTGCTGCAAAGAGCACTTTTGACTGAAATCAAAGATTGAAACATTATTTATTTATTTATTGACATTTGTTTACCAAGAAAGTCCACTGGGCTAAGAAGAGCCCATTTTCAGTGGATGCCCAGGGAGAAAAGCTCAAAAAATACAATACAGATGAGAGTACATAGTTTAGGACACTTAGTGAAGCATGATGCATTGTACAAAAATATAGAAAATGCATTATAAACACAAGTATTATAAAACAAAATCAAGGTGCATTGTACAGATACTACAAAAGCATAACTGAACAACAGTAAAAAGAATACAAATTGAGGAACAGGTATTAGTTAAAGCTGTCCAATTACAATTAAAGGCATATTATAAGAATAATATAGATAATTGTTTAGGCTGTCCAAGTACAATGTGCTCTTTAGTGTGAACAGGTAAGTATAGAAGAGATGTATGAAGGGGATAGTCAGAATAAATAGAAAGGCTTATGAAATTAGGTGATAGCTGATTGAGGTATAGAACAGTTACAGATCCTTTTGAAGAGAAGATGTATGTGGAGGGTATTTTTAAAGGTGTCAGAATATTGAAGTAATCGAATGCATGAGGGTAGGCTGTTCCATGTTTTTGCGATGATCCAAGAATATAATAGTTGACTGCCTGGTAATTTGGGTTTGTAAATTTGAAGAAGGTGTTGGATTTTAGTTCTTAGGGGCCAATTTGGGTTGTAATGGATAAATAGGGACTTTAGTGTAGGGCAGTCTTGTGGTTTATTAATTAATGTGTGGTAGTTGGTTGAAGATAGGTTAAGCAGTGGTAGAGTTTGAGCCAGTGTAATTTGTTTAGGGCAAAGCAATGGTGGGTAGAATGGTGACTGTATGTTGCAAATTTAGCAATCTTGTTGCAGCATGTTTCTAGTTTGGTTTTCAGGGAGGAATGGAGGAATTCATTTCATGAATTTTAATCATACCCTTACTTAGGAATGGAGTTCATTCCAGTCATGGTATTACAAACCCAAAAGACTTGGAGAATTTAAACTGGGAAACATGGTGACATTGTGTGAGGGGAACTACACCTTGGAGGATATTGCCTACAGAGAATGCAATCGATAGACATGAAAGGATGCAAAGAGCCTGTCATTTTCAACTGCACTGATCTGATTCTACATACTGCATCCCAGATACTGGCATCAGCATGATGGCACCGGAGAGAGCCTATCAGTATCATCTCCAGCAGAGATACAGGAGTTTCTGACTCACACAAGCAATACTGCACAGCGTATAGGATATCAGGTATTGGTACTCAGATTGGTGTCTCTAGACACGGAGGTATGTCATTTTGTAAAAATATTCAGCTAATACACCCTAACACGTATAGTATTCCCATTTTACAAAACCAGCCGTTCATGTCTCTCACAGCTACAAGATGCCCCAAGAGTTATGTAGCATCATCACATAATGACAGACCAGCTAAATGTTGTCATATGTCAAGTCAGCCTGCATAGATTTTGTTGTGTTTCCTTATTGCTCACATATATTTTATTACAGATCTTTGGCATGTTGAAAGGTCATTCATACATCCATCATATATGCACACCTTTGTAGTGTTTAACAGCACAGAACTGTACATGGTAGTCATGGCTGCTTTACAGAAACATAGAGTTTCTTATGTCATATGCAATGAGTGATAGTATTTCTGTTACCCTTATTACATCTCATCCACGTCCTGCATCCTTACATGGCTCTTCCAGTGACCCTGACACAGAGTGTGATATGGTAGATAGATAGAGCATTGCCAGTGGATGCCATTGCCCAGCTCAGCTTTGGACCATCCACAACTTGGATGTCAGTAAACAGGACCAATATTACTAATAATGGAGTGTCAGGTGCCAGTCAAGATGAAGATCTTGATCAACTGTCCTACCATGGGGAAAGTAGTAGTGACATGACTCCACATCACACATCACATGTCCATAGAAGGGCATGTGCCCATGTGGTATATATGTAGGGATGTATCTCAGAAAGGGCACATCTGTTGTTACAAGCACATTAGCAAACATAATACCACCATGGCACAAAACTGACTGTAGTCACATGGCAACTGATCAGTTTTATAGCACATCCAGCTGTTGTGCAAGAGTCAGAAGCATAGGCATACCAGGTTCATGGCAGCCCTTGCTGAACAGTGATGCAGTGGGGCCTCTACTGCATGCACTGTGTAATGGCTTGTCTTAGGCATTATAGAGCAGTTCCACAATACTTCACAGGTCATATATGCTCTGACCCATATACTATATATGCCACCAGTGAGTACAATGTTAACCCATCATGCTTGTCAACTCCTTGGCACTTGGTCATCCATGGCATCTGTGCTACAATGTGCATGCATACTAATTGCTGTTCACCATGCTCACACAGACAGCAGCAGCTACACTACATGTGGCACAAATACCACTGTTGACACTCCTAATGTGTCCCACTCCCCAAAACCTGTCAGCAGCAGAGCTCAGGTGAAACACCATGGGCCTGAGATTTCCACATGCAGCAGGAGAACCCAAGACCACAGCATGAGTTGTCAACATAAGTAACCTCATCTACATTAGTATTACCATAGCAGGTATGCAAGTGTCTGATGTTGATGTGTCTGTTATCCTGTGGCAATGATGAATGCTGTGCTGACCACAGAACACTGTGCATGTCTGTGGGTCTTTTCATTGTTCAATGCTACAGGTTTCCACATTTTAAAATGTGTTGCAAAAGCTTATTTTACTATATTTGATCCTTGTTTTCAGATATATTACTCACAGGTGTGATTTCGATGTTCAACTATGGTGTCAGCTGCACTACAAACATCTACACATCACCTGCATTCATTACACATGACAGACATGCCAACATTATGTTACCAAATAGATGGAAATAGCTAATAAGATACATGGTATTATTGTTTGCCCCAATGCATAGACATACATGGTGAGGCTCACTTGTGTTGCTCATTCCAAGGCATGTTCATGTATGCACTGTCATTGACTAACCAAATGTATGACACAATTATGACACATAAGCAAATCACAGTCTTACCTGTCCTTCACATCAACATTCATACTTCTACATGTATACATGTTCCATCATCTTGCCATAAAATCCTCAACATCCACTTCTAAAGTTATGGGATTTCTGTAGCATCATGTGACACTTTGGAGATACACATATGAGCATGACACATAAGTCACATAGTGTGTGCACCTGTTAGACATTATCCCAGCAGGTTGTATGAAATGTGGTATTGCACTGTTGTAACATCTTAATTACAGGTTCCTGCTGACGTTGTCTAAAGACTGAAATGTCTCTTACCATCCAATTTACATTCTATATTGTTAGCAGGCTGCATTGATGTAGCCACACCAAACCATAAAGCATACACACTTGCAATACACATATTTACTGCCTGGACACTAGCACTATGAATGGATGAACAGAGACCACACGTGGCTTATGCAAAGACAATGTCTGGGGTTCTTGCACATCTGCTAACCTACTACATGTTCTCATAGATACCATGCTGCACTGCTGTTAACATCATATAGAGCTGCTATGTGAATTTGCTGATGTAGTATAACAGTTATTGTTACCATTTTGTGCATGTTTGATATTCCCCATATACAGGTCACATAATAATTAACATGTCTGTTAGGTGTTGTCTAGCTTTACTTACTGGGATAAGTATAAATCATATATTGCTCTGTGTACAAATATGCATATGGTATGTCAAGCTTCAATGTTGTGAGCAGGATGTTTCCAAGTTGTCTGAGCCTGCATATATAGCTGCTACCTTCATTGCCCACCCTTTGTTACTAGCTCATCTGTGTCCTCCTAAGAATCTTATGAAGCCCGTGCTTCTTCCTCTTCAGATGTTCAAGGTTTTTGACACAGATCACCTACACTTAAGGCTGCAGGCCACTGTATTTTGATGTAACCATATTGTGCAACATGGCGCACATGGTGACCATTTGTACAACATTTTCTAGTGCATACTGCAGTGCACTACTGGATGTATCCAGACACCTGAATCTGGCTTTCATAATGTCAAACACTCACTCAGTGGTGTTTCATGTCACAGTGTTTGTGCATTGTTAAAACCAGGCTCAACAGGCATGAATGGGGCTCTGAAAGTGTCATGAGCCAGGACTCCAGTGGATAACTGCAATCACTTGTTAGTAAGGAGGAGAAAACACATTAGCAGTATCACTATCACACAATCACACACACACATATATATATAAATACACACACACACACACACACACATATATATATATATATATATATATATATATATATATATATATATATATATACATATTCCTATAAAAGTATATCTGCCATGTAGTAGCCTCAAAAGGATGTTACCTTCTTCAAACACTGGCTGCAGGGCACTTTTCAGCCATATGGCTGCATCATATACACACTAGGGTGTAATGCAATAAGGTTAATGAGGCCATTTGCCGAGCACACTACCTGACAATTGCACAAGCGCCACCCCTTCCAGATGTAATACAGTTCTGCACTTATACCATTTGGGGGTTTAACTAGTACAAGTGCAATGAATTGCATGAAAAAACATGGGTGAAATTGGCTATGGCACGGAGCCATTTCATGGCAGTCTGTTGTAATTGTGGTATACTTCTGAAACTGACATAATCATCTATCTTACTGCACGACTGCCAGGAACTGTCCTAGCATATGATTAACAGCTAACCCATATGCCACTGGAATGTCACTGAGGCCAGTATACCAAGACTCAGACAAATCTTTATTTCTATTGAAATTGGACTACTCCACAGACTGTGTGATGACATCCGGGGTGCACACATCCCACATATAACCTGCAACAACTCCCTGCCTAGCCTCTATCTATTTATCTATCTATCTATCTATCTATCTATCTATCTATCTATCTATCTATCTATCTATCTGTCTACAATTTCATGATCAGATAGCAGGCTTAACTGCAGGCTGACTGACTGCCATGCTTGTTGTCTTATCAAGACAGGACACATTTGCAGTTCATTCCCCAACATCACCTTCAGTACTCCTGCTTGCTACAGTGCTGTAGCTGCATAAACAATTTTCCTAAAATAGCCTGCAGAATCTGCAAAGTTAGGAAATATAATAAATGTAATAATATTAATATGGCCTCCACATTTTATATGTCAGAAAATAATGACATGCCCTACTGAGAGAGTTCAACACTACTCTCTGTCTTTCATAATCTGATATCTATCAACAGAGGTCATGATTACACTATGCCATTCTCATTATAATATTGGTTCTTTTGGAATTGCTTGTACCTGTAGCTCACCAAAGACCTCCATCAGAGTGCTATTCTGGGTGCAAATTTCTTTTAGAATCTAGCCCACAAATTTTAATACATGCTCATGAGGTTCAGCCTTGGTGCCATTCAGTAATACATAAAACAACATAATGATTTCTATCTCAGCGTGTCAATGCCCTGATAATAGGCTGATGTGGTATTAAGTCAAAAGCTATAGCTATACCCAGGAAAATTACATCTACAGCAAGACGTATGACAAACACATCTATAAACAATGTAAAATTGCATAACTTTTGAAATACACAATCTACTCTGAGAAAACCCATGTTGATTAATATCTTTTATCAAAAGCATATCGTTATAAATTAATTTTAACCTTACTCTTTTTTAAAGAGTGGGCGACCTGTACATCACCACTCTGACTGGAGAACAAATGTTCTCCAGCAAGGTGTTAATGTACAGGTAATGCCCATTGAAACCTAGTCTGCCTCTTCTTGGTAGCATATTAAGTTGTTGTGTAGCTCGAACTGTAACGGAGATAATGGCGGCCATTATTTTACACTCGCTAAGCAGCACGTTTGCTGTTTAGTGAGTGTAAATTAAAAATAAAAATAAAATTAAAAAAATACAAAAGTGTGTGTTTGTTTATGTCTGTGTGTGTGAGTATTTGCATGCATGAAAGTGAGAGAGAGATCTATCAATCTATTATTTTTACATTCACTAAGCAGCACTTTTGCTGTTTAGCAAGTTAAAAATTAAAAGAAACATAAAAAAAGAAAGAAAAAAAGAAATGTGTGTGTGTGTTTATGTGTCATCCGCATTTGTGAATGTATCTGTGCTTGCATGCAAGAAAGCAGAAGTGTGTTTATTTTGTGTTTGTTAACTCAAGGAATCTGAATGACGCCAAATTAAAGGGGAAACATAGGCTCAAAAATGGGAACAGATTTTAAATATTGTTTTTCTAAAATAAGAAAGTTGCTAGAATAACAAGATTAGTGTTAGCATGCATTTTCTAAAGGAAATAATGTCAAATGTATGTCATTATTTAGTGACTTCAATCCCCAATGACTGGCAACAAACCATACATTTTAGGGGTAAGGGAACAAAAAATGAGCTAAATATCATATTTTTTTGAAAATGCTATATTTTGAATGTGAAATACTTCCTCCAATACCATTTACATAAGCTACAGTAAGTTTGAAACATTAGGCGTCAGTAGCACACATTCAATTGGGCATTATTGCTTGCGTGACATATTCCCTTAAGTGCGACTTCATTTCTAAGTACTGGGAGGATGTTTGTTGACTTCAGTATACTTAGAACAAAATCATATTTAAAATTTAACTAAAATAAGCAGTGCAAACAAAAGCAAATGCAGTCCTTAATTTGGGTCTATATTGAATCAGCGAATGCTTAAAAAAGCGAACTCTGATTCATCGACCCTATGTAAATGAAAGCTTACAATCCTGAACACCCAGAACAGAATTTTTTTTCCCAGAGAAAAAAAATTGATGGGCCGGCTTCGAGAGTTTGCCATTTCCTCCACTGTGGTGTGATTTTGGAGTTGGTATATTTAAGTAGGGGGGTGTGGGGGGCAAAGTCCCCCACATTATATACTGTTTTAAGATTTTTTTTTTTTTTTGGTGGAACAGCATTTTTTTTCCCTGGGGAAAAAAATCGCTGTTCCAAGTGTTTGGGATTGTAAGCTTTCACTTAAATAGGGTCAACGAATCAGCGTTTGCTTTTTTAAGCATTCGCTGATTCAATATAGACCCTTTAATTTGATAAAGAAAAAATATTTAGGCCATCTGGGCTGACTGACAAGTATTTATTAATTTTGCTTAGTGATTTTGGTAGTGCACAAGGTTAAGGCAGTGAGCACTAGCTCCTGTGGTATATGGTTTGATTCCCTCAGCCCTCATTTGCCTACTGTGTAACCTTGAGCTAGTCATTTAACCAGACAGTGCCTTAGAGCAACTGGAAATTTGGAATTGGCTCCTCAATTGTCCTCTGGACTGCAAGTGTAGTAACTACGTATGAATTATGAACTACCACTTAGCCTTTTGAAATTACTGGACACTCACTTTAATTGACATTATTTTTATAGCATGAATAGCAATATCCTGTAACCACCTTCTCAGGAAATTAGATAGTAAGCATGTCTGTGGTTATAGTTTGATCAGTTATGATATTATTGCTTTTAAAAAGGTTAAAGTTGTTGCTGTAATCTTCTGAATAACTTTTAATTTGCTTAGAAAAGGATTTTATTTCATTTATGCTTTTCCCCAACTGCTGCTGACTATCAAGCCTCCCCAGTCAAACTTGGTCCCATTCATTCCCTAGTAGTAGGGATCACAGTCAGATCCACTAAAGCAAAAGCTGTCAGGGGGCATCATTTAGACCACTATGAGAATTGTTTGTGCCCTCATAGGCATCTCAGCAATGTGGACTTTTTTCTTTCTTTTTTTTTTTTTACCTAACTCCTCACTATGGAAGAGGAATGCAAAAACCACATCATCGCAAGAGGTACAATGCCTACTACCCAAAGATAACATGGTGGATCACATACCCAGGTCTCAGGCTTATCCCCATTTTCCAAACAGCTACTTCAGCTTGCAACTGGTTTTGTCCCTTGTGCTCTCGTCTGCCATCTCCATCATGTCCCAAGCCAATAATCTAACTCATATTACCTGGGACAAAGTCCAAGCTTTATCCTTCAGTGCCACCAGGCTAGCTACTACTTATAAAAGGACTTTTTTTCCCAGTTGCCTATATGCAAGCACATGTTATGAGAGTAATTTCAGAGTGACTTGCCCATTGTTTACAGAATTATTTATTTAGTTGTCTTTGCTGACCGAGAAAAGTCAGGCTGGGTAAAATCCATTTTCAGCAGAGGCCTTAGGAGAAAAGCTCCACATTTTAGTTACACATGATGAACATTTACAATTGCAGGGTAAAGCATCTGTACATGAGATTATTTACATTATTTTTAAATATTTAGTACATGAATGTAGCATTTTAACAAAAAAAGTGAGAGAAATTAAGATATATTGGCTAATTATTGAATAGAAAAATAAAATACAATAATACCATAATGGCTGCCAGGAAGAGATGAAACCAGGGTGTTTTTGAGGTTAGTAGTAGTTTACAGACAGACAAGTGGTAATGTAGCTTAAAACTGATGATGAGAGAGATATGAAAGGAGAAATTATGGAAATGAGCAGGAGGATACGTGGACAGGGGAGGAATTGTAGTTAGTGGTGGGTGTGACAGAAATAGGAAAAAGAAGAGTTTAGGAAATGAATGCAGTACAAGGAGAATGGGAAACAAAGTGCAGAAAAGTTATCCGAGTCAAACTAGACGTGAGCAGCAAGAACAGAGCCATCTTTGTCAGAGGTGCTGTTTAAGCAAAATTTCAAAGCTATTCCAGTTTTCTGTTTTAACTGTGTGGGGATTTAATTCCAGAGTTTTGACACATAATGGGAGCAGAGAGAGTCTCCAGCATTGCTGAATGTCTTACTGAAACATAGCAAGAGTTTATTGCTAGAGTGAGGGTCTCTAGTGGGTGAATAGCACAACAGAGTATTTCGTAAAACTGGGCATTTGTCTGGAGAATACAACAGATTGTGGGCAACAGGTTAACCGCTGCCCTAGGCAAAAGATCTCCACAGCACACACCCTCACACCACCCAGTGCCCCTGTTCTGGTCCACCTGCACCATCCAGATGACTTTTTTCTTCCTTTTTCTCACAATTTGTCTTGCTCTGCAGTTTTTCCTGTATTCATTCAACACATTTTAAAGAAACCATTTCTTTACTGCAAAAAAAAATAAATAAATAAACAAAAAAATTCTGGAAAAGTGCTCCTGCTAGAGCAGTGTCCTAGGCAGCTGCCTAGTTCGCCTATGCCTTAGGTCGGCTTTGGTGGACAATGATTAGTTGTGAGTTTGTGAATTGGTTTGGGAGTTCAAGCCAATTTAGTTGTTTTAATGCAGGGGAGTGATGTGTTTTATAAGCTTGGTTGGTTGCAAATTTAGCTATTTTGTAGTAGCAGGAGGCTAGTTTGGTTTTATACATAGTATTAATATTTGTAAGAATAGGGGAAGCATATAATAGAGAGGGAAGGAGGTATGTTGCTGCTAAGGTAATCCTTGCTTGATCTATCAAGTAGTGTTTGGCTCCATACAGGGACATACCATTCAACTGTCCGGATTTTCACAGAATGTGCAGATTCTTGCCTCATATTTTGCCTCACAGCAAGAGGTTCTTCCATTTGATTCTCGAATGGACCACCTTCTGTGTGGAGTCTGCATGTCCTCCCTGCGGTCGAGTGGCGTTCAAAAGACATGCATAGAATGGGCGTTGAGCTGGCATCTCGGCACCTGTAAAAAATCTACTGCCAATCATTAGCGGACTGGAGTTCTGCTGTGGCAACCCCTAACCGGAAATAGCTGAAGAAGAAGAAGTTTATTTTATCCTGTTCCTCATAAAATTGTGGATTTCTAGCAAAATACTGGGATGAACTGAGCATTAAAGTCACTAAATAATGACATGCATTAGAGTTTCAGACTTCATATCCTTCAGAAAAATGCACGCCAACACAAATCCTGTTATTCTAGCAGCTTTCTAAATTTATAACAGCAATATTTAACGTGTCTCTATTTTTGGGCCTTTGTCTTGCATTCTGTCAAGCTTTGTCCACATTTCTTGTGCTAAGAGGTTGAGAGGTATCTACAGGGAGCTAAGTTTTGGGGGAGTTTTCTTGCTGGAATGAAGTATGAGGAGATCAAATTTAAGGTTGTCATCTATTATTACTCTGAGTAGTTTAGTTTGTCTTACGATTTCTATTTTTGTGTTATTAGTTGAGGTAATATGAAATGTGTGTTTTTGGTTAAAGTGTTGTTTTGGAGTAAATAGTATAAGCTTGTTTTTATTGGCATTAAGCAAAAATTTTGTTGCAACATATTTCAATGTCAGTGAAAGATTTTTGAGCGATTTCCTGTAATTTTCTTATGGATGAGGCAGACCAGAGAGTTGAATCACTGGTGTATGGTATGAATTTTATTTATGAAAATATTAAATAGAAGGGGGACGAGTAGTGACCCTTGGAAAACACCAACAGAGATTGGTTGAAATGCTGAAAAGTTGTGTTGCCATTTAGTTGCCTGCTGATGATTGCATAAATAACTGTGATACCAGGAGAGGAAGGGGTAAGTGATACCTAGAGTTACAAGTAAGAAAGGAGCTTTTGGTGGGATACTGTGCAAAATGCTTTGGAAAGGTGAAGGAAAAGTGAAGAAACAAGGTTGCCCTCATGTTTGCATTGGTTTGCTATGTCAGTGAACTTGAAAATGGCAGTAGTAGTAGTACTGTGGTTGGGCCTGAAATCACTTTGGGTATTGGGGGAAGTTGTGTTTGGTTATATGTTTCATATAATTAAGAGAGATCTTTCTGTTAAAAAGTGGACATTATGTAAATATTCCAGAGCAACAGGCTGAAGGACATACCACTTGTTCATTACATTGGAGTAAAACTACTTTTAAGCCAAAACTACTTGCATATGCAATTACAACTGTCTGATTCTAGTACTGAAGTTAGTGTAAGGAAATATTTTATTTGTTGAATGCTTGGATTGAGTCTGTCCCCAAGACATTGACAATTTTTTTCTTTGACATGTCTGTTAAATGATGGAGGATTGTTGAAAAGTCTGGTAAAATTTCCCAAACAGGTGATCATGTCTAGGACTTACCTCAACTCAGTCACATGGGGTAGATTTTCTGCTCAGCTACTGCTCAGACTTTGCTTGCATCTGGTTTGATGCCACTAGCATATACGTGGTGCACAAAATACTGAAGCTCTGTTTTACTAAAGCAGCATTTCTCTTGATTAAGCTTAATTCCTAAATCTTTGATTAGCTGTAGCACTGCTTCTAATCTCAAATCATGCATTTACTTGTATGGACCAAAGACCAAGATGTTGTCCATAACAGCGCAACATCTTATCAACCCTAGAGTAACTCAATCATTTCACTTTGAAAAATTCCATGTGCTAAGGTTATACCAAATGACAATCTCTTGAAAGAGAATCTCATAGGGGTAATGAAAGCTGTCAGCTTTTGACCTTCTTTGTTTAATGGCATTTGCCAGAAACCACTGGAGATTTCTAATGTAGAAAGCACGTTTGCATTTACTAGCTTAGGTACTATGTCTTCTAAAGTAGGAAATATATACCTTTCAAGTACAACAGCATTGCTGAGCCCTTTTAAATCATCACAGATTCTCACTCAACCATTATTTTCAATTAATTGGACCATGGAACACACCACTCAGTTGGTTCAGTAACGTTTTTAATTATGACAAGATTTTGCATTTATTTTAGTAATGCTTCTGTTATGGATAGCAAAGAAAATAAGACCTATGTTAAGAAATACAAGGTAGAATTTGATTTTACTTTAAGTTTTGTTGGCTCAAATTCAAGCAGGACAATTTCACCAAACCTATCTTTACTGACTTCATTTGTTCTTGCAGTTAACCCCATTTTGCATGCAATAGCTCTGCTGAGTAGATTATTTATGTACAAAACTATCCGGTACATAAACCCAAAACTCAGACTTGTGACCCTTCTGCTCAGGCATGGCTACAATTTTGCTGATGTACTTCAGCTTGCCTGCAGGGTTACAGATTTCAGTCTCTGTTTTGTGCAACTGCTTCAAGAAATTTATGTATGTGGCATGTGATATCACTCTAACATTTGCCATTGTATTTATCTTAAAATTCATGTTTCAAGAATCAGAATTTTTACTTGCCAGCAGTGGCGTAGCAGTGGGGGGGGGGGGGCTGATAGGCGGTCGGCCCTGGGCAGCACTTTTGGGACTGTCAACTTTAATACCTTTAATTAAAATTAAAAAAAAATGTTTTAAGGAAGTTCTTCTTTAAGAACAGACCTATAACGTCACATCTGTGAGCATTGTTCTTCCAGTCTGGGAGCAATTTTAAAATACAGCTTTGCCTGTAAGTAGCTGGTTCCTGCCTGCCCAATTTAATTCTTTTCTACTGCTGCTCAAGTAAGGAGAGTGTGTATGTGTGAAATGCTCCAGTTAGGTATACCTGGTGGTTAGTGTTACTCAGTCTCAAACCCTGCACCTTGGGTACAAGGAACAAATGCCTGAATTGTCTCCCCATACCACCACTTGTGATTCAAGATCTCAGCTGTCCAGATTTTCACATAATGTCTGGAATGTTTGGCTCATACTTTTGGTCTGTTCCTCTTAATATTTGTGGTTTTCTGGCAAATCATTGAGAACTGAATTCACTAAATTATGATAGCCATTTAAGTTTCAGTCTTCCTATCTTTCAGGAAACATATGGTAACACAAAACACTTTATTCTAGTAACGTTCTAAGATTTATTTATTTATTTATTTATTTCCATTTTACAGATTTTAAAGATTACACAAGCAATGTTTAAAACATGTCCCTGGTTTTGGGCATTTGCCCCCCCCCCCCAAATAAATTTTGGCTTTTTCCAAATTTCTTTTGCAAAGTTGAGAGATGAGTGTCAAGTGGATATTACTAGGAGCTGAGAGTTTCAGAGGAAGAGAAGTTTAGTGCTGCATATTCTAACTCTGTATTGTTAGCAGCACAGCAGGTAATATGCTTGCTTTTGATGCAGAAGGCTGTGGGTTCTACTAGATGTAGATGGATTGCAGATACTGTATTGTGTTGTACTCTAAAGGAAGTGGATACTGCAGCCCCTCCCATGGTATGTAGATGGATTGCTGATACTGTACTGTGTTGTACTTTAAAGGGAGTAGATACTGCAGCCCTGTGAATGTAATACCTAGTAACTATGAACCTGTTATCAGTTTGCCATCCATTCCCTATTATCATTTTTTAATGTAACATAGGCAGTTTATTCTTCAAGGGCAACAAATACTTTATTTGTAGATGAAACAATGAAATATAAAGTTACTTGTTAGCAGCAACATATTCATTATACAGATCTTTTTAATGTGGAATTATTTAGATGACTTTTACTTCTGCAGAGATTGTGCATATGTACTGATATTGGTGGATTGTAATGACGGAAGTTTGAGTAAACTTTTATGATGGAAATGTTCTGAACTGGGCAGTTTTGTCATTATTGGTTCATACATTTTGTTTCATTGCTTAATGGAAAAATGTTCAAAACAATAAAGTTAAAACATGCTCTAACAAGTTCATAGGTTCATAGCTGTGTACTAGGCTAATGGCCCTGGAGCCTTTACAAGCCTAGCCCACAGGATTACCCTGGAGTGCTGTATTATACAAGGAATATAATTTAATACAATCAGGAAGGTGTATCAAAGAATACATGTATGTTTCATGTGCAAGGGGACTATGATTTGAGAACAGCCCAAAGGTAATCTTTATTTGCCACTGGCCAGATGCATTTTTTAATGTGGGTTTCAATGCTGTTTCAATGAATGTGAGTTTCAAGGGCAGAGAAGTTTTAATGCTAAGTCTGTTTTCAATGTGAGACTGTATTGCTTTGTTTAGCAGATGTCTATCAGTGTATGTGCTATAAAATTTAAAAAAAAAGTTTTATATGAAATCCAAATAATCATTGCAGAAGTAAAGCATAAAGCAGTATGCACATTACATTGTTTATGATAAATGAGGTGAAATGGCCAAGTAATGGGACACTGAAATGCTTGACGGGGGGCCCCATTTGACCGTGATTTTGTGAGGGGGAGGAGCGGCAAACTCAAAGACAGCCCCAGGTGGCATAAATTCTAGCTATGCCAGTGCTTGCCAGTCAGCTTCTACATTTGCCACAGTAGTAAATAAGTGCAAGAAAAATGCTTCCTGTACATTACTTTTAATTTCAGTAACATTTTCACTAGTGAATCTCTTTAACTTTCTTTGTTTTACAAAGAACAGCAAAACAGCCCATCTATTATATTTTGTACCACTGTTCTAACTCATTGTAATGGTCATACCTTGTACATTTGGTTGGCTTATTCTCAGTCTGCGTTATGAACATTCACTTAATCTGAGTCACATTATGGTTTTTATAGAAATTCCCATTAACTTTGCTTTTTACTTTAAACACATTTTTGGCAAGTTTAAGTTAGCATTCTGCCTTCTTACCAGTTCAACTGTAACTCTTGAGATACCTCCACTTCAGGGATCCCATTCACAGTTATGTTGCTTATTTGTTCATCTTTAGTGCCATTAAAACCATAGTTTTCTGCCAGCTCTTATAACTCTTCCACAAACTCTTATGCACTTGCACCTTTTGTTTCTGCATATCTATGAAAACATGTTCTGCCACGTATTATATTTTGTTTAGGCATGCTATCTTCATTAAGTGGGCTAACACTCTGACCCTCTGAAAATGCAAAGGAATTGTATATGTCCTTGACCAAACTGGCCATTGAGTACAAAAGTGTGTTTACCTGGATTTCTTCTTATCCCTTAGCAAATGTTATGACTCTGGGAAAATTGTGTAAATCTCTATTGCCAGGCAGGCTAACAAAATGGTTTTGAAAAATCAAATGATGGGTAAAACTTTGTCATGGCAAAAGAAATTCAGTATTTTAACAATAATCATTTTAAATTTCATAAAGCGATTCCTTTGCAAGATAATATTGCAGTGTTTGGTAATGGCCACTATGTAACATGTAACGGTGTTCTTGGTTCCCTTCCATATAAAATATCCCAGTTCTGGTAGCATGTCTGTTGGTACTACAGAATACAGACTGCGTCTGCTAAGGATTATATCAGAAATCTCAGGATGCAGCATAGTTTTAAGTAAGCAGGCAACTTTATTACAAGCAGCATGGCAAAATGCACTCAGCTCAGCACTCACATTGCATTCTAGTGCTGACTCTTTTTTTTAAGTAAAAAATGTTACACATTTTCATTAAAAAGGCAATAATGTTGCAAACATATGTACATTGTAGGGTCTATATTATATCCTCGAATGCTTAAAAAAGCGAACGCTGATTGATCAAACTTATTTTCGCAAAACTGCAAAATATCGAAGCAGCAGAAACTCGAATTTTTTCCTAGGGAAAGAATTTGGTTGTCCGTTTCTGTTGCTTCGGTATTTTCAGTGTTATGGTGGAAAGTTACCGGTCGGATTCAGGTAAGTGTGCAATTGTGTGGATGTGAGTGTTAGGGTGATTTAGGTGAGTTAGGGTTAGGGCTTGGGTTAGGTGTGTGTGCGATTGAGTGGACATTAGGGTTAGGGTGGATTTAAGTGAGTTAGGGTTAGGGAGCGGGTGTGGTGAGTGTGCGATAGTGACGTACCTTAGGGTTAGGGTTTGGGTTAAGGTAAGTGGGTAGTTAGTGGTGTGTGTATAGTTTAGTGTAGGGTTAGGTATCAGATTTTAGGTGTATGTGTGTGGATTTCTGTTTGTTTGGTGTGCTTGTGTTGTGTGTATGTGTTTTGGATCAGTGATTTTTTTTCCCTAGGAAAAAAATAGCTGATCTGACAGTTCGAGATTGTAAGCTTTCGCTTAAATTAGATCGATCAATCAGCATTTGCTTTTTTAAGCGTTCGATGATATAATATAGACCCTACATTATATATATATATATATATATATATATATATATATATATATATATATATATATATAAGCATTTTAGCAGCTTGTCACTATAACAATACATTGAGCTGAGAGTGCAAGTGTGTGTGTGTGTGTGTGTGTGTGTGTGTGTGTGTGTGTGTGTGTGTGTGTGTGTGTGTGTGTGTGTCTGTGTCTGTGTGTGTGTGTGTGTGTGTGTGTGTGTGTGTGTGTGTGTGTGTGTGATAAGCTTGGAAAAGTACAGGTACTGGTAGATCTATAAATATTTAGCTGGGTCAACTAATCTCACATTTACAATGCCCATTTACTGGCTAGCTGGGAGCTGACCATATTCAAGCCTGGATTAGATTCAAAAGGATAAAGGCTATGAGTCTATTTCTTGTACCCAAGGTACAAGGTTTGAGTCCTTCCACCTTTATTTTCCTACTGCGCGACTCTGAGCAAGCCTCTTAACCAGACAGTGTTCACTTGGCACCCTTGAAAGGGACATTTGAGTACATCAAGATTACCTGTTTGACAATTTCATAAATAAAAATGTTTCCCCTAGAGGAAGACTGTTGCATTGCTTAGCTATGTGGACACACAAGCTGAGAGTTTTTGTCTATTAGTTGGTAGTCTGATTTTTACTAAGCAGGCACCAGTAAAGTGAATAAATCCAAAGTGGTTTTATAATGATGGGGCATTCAGTGGAGGTGTGGAGTCTTACAGCTGATGCTCTGGCATTAGTTGGGTTTGCTTAAGAAAGTTAGATAATTCTAGTCAGTTAAGCTTGTAGGTCTTCACAATGGTGAGATTAGAATGTATACCAGCAGCTAAGCATGTGAGCTTTATGTGGGGTGCTTCTGGAAAGCTTACAGGAAGCTGGATAGCAGGACAGTACAATTATGTAGGTGATATTGTATAGATGGTCATCATAAAAGCCTTGGATATGCAGAGGTATGCCAAATCCCTGATTAGTTTTTGTAATGATAGACTTGACTCAAATGCTTTTCACAAAACTACCTCAAGTTAAGGCAGTTTAAAATATGCCCCATGGTGCTCATTATCAAGTGAATTATTGATTCCTTGAAATACTGAAAATCCAAATATAATATGTAGCTAGTCTTAAAAATGCTGCAGTGAAGAACAGTTTGACCTGTAGATCATCCTGTAATTTCACTGTTGAGGTACTTCATATTCTGTGAGAAAAAAATTGCTTTACATTAGGATATGTGCTATTTCATTTCCTGTTCAGTATCCCTGAACAGAGTGACCTACCCAGGCCCCTATTCCCCTTCCTCTGCAGTAATTTGTGCATCTTTCTTGATATGCTTTCTGTACAGATTCTACTGCATGAAAATTCAATTAACTGCAGAAAGTCAGGTCAGGAAAAGGTAGGCAAAACAACTGCAACTTTAACCTACAAAATCAAAGGAGCAGGAGGTAAGAAAAACATTTATCAGTCGGTTTAGAGGCTAAACAACTTTTGTTTATGACACAGACATAGTTAGTCATATTTGGCAGTGCTATTTTCTGCGCAAGAAGTTAGTGTATCATTTTGAGTTGATATAAATGGCCTTGTTTCATACAATATGTAGAATAACACAGTGTGTTTTAGCTTTCACATTTAAATAACTTTTAGTGGCTCAAAACATTTGTGCTAGTCATACTACAAGTGCTTCTGTGCCATCAAAATAATGGAATTCACATAACGTATCTGTCATGACTTTATGATTCACATTTCAAATGGTTTACTTGCTCACAATCTAAAGTACTCCTGGATATTTAACATGCAGGTCTTCAGAGGAAATGATTAACCATCATAATGAACCTGACTTAATCAGTGACTAGCCAAGTACAACCAACAATCATTTTTGAGATGTACTTAAGACAACTGAGATAAGACAATAGATAGGTCATTATATGACTCACAGAGCTGAATTTCAAAAGAAATTTGTAAAATACACACAATGCAATGCCATAGTTGCATATGATGCATCACAAAGGCAATTCAAAAAGGAGCTGACTAGCATATATTCAAATCAGAAACTGCTTATCACATACCTCTTAATCTCTTAGCTCAAGAGTTCTGGACAAAGCCTGAAATAATGGGGGAACAAAGGCCCAAAATAGAGGCAGATTTTAAATATTGTTCTTATAGGCCCAAAATAGAGGCAGATTTTAAATATTGTTCTTATTAACATCAAAAGTTAGTAGAATAACAGATCCTGCATTTGCATGCATTTTCTGAAGGATATAAAGTGTAAAAATCAAATGTGTGTCATTATTTAGTGATTTCAATCATCAGTGATTTGCCAGAAAACCACAAATTTTATGAAGAACAGACCAAAAATATGAGGCAAAAAACTGGACATTCTGCAAAAATCTGGGTAGTTGAGAGATATGGTTATAATTTTGACACATTCCAGACTGCACACAATTTTGTAACATAATGCTTAAAAATTACTAGAATATGTCACCAGACAAAGGTTGGAAAACAGTGGAGACCATACAAATTGCTATAAATATATTGACATTTCTACTGCAACTGCTGAGACTTGCTGCTGAAGTAGTCAGACTGGCAGGGGTGCTCCTGGTCTTGGATGAGGAGCAACATCCTGATTTCCCTGCATTCGGGAGGTGCCTAACTCTGCATCAGGCCAGCTATCTGATAAGGAGGTAATAGACAGATACAGAATGGACAGTGAGCTACATCTGAATATATGTGAGATGTGTGCATCTCACATGTCTCCATGCACACTATGGGGTAACACTGTTCCTCCAGAGACAAAGGTATGCCTATCGCTTGGAACACTAGCTTCTGGGGTATTCCAGTGTCATATGCATAACAATATGCATCAGGGTGTTCCAGACAGTGGAGTGTCATGTCCTAGATAAGCTCCTGGTAGTGACTATGTGTTATATGGTAGGGGAATAAATTAAGTTTTCATCCGCCCCTGCCTAAGAAGCACAAAACCCTTGAAATGTTCTATGGAACTGCCAATCTCCCACATGTCCTTCGTGCAATCAACATACCAGAAAAAAACTTCTAGTGCAGATCCTGAATGTTATTACAACTTGAAGAAGTGGATATTTCTCAGTTGTCAGGTTGTGTATTCAGTAAAAGGCTTTATCCTAAATTTCAGTGCTGCAAACGTCCAGAAGAACACAAGATGCTTCAATCTGCAGACACAGTCACTTTAGGTGCATTGGTCACTTTTGGAGATGATTCTAAGATAGGGTTATCAGGAGAGGGCATGTAGAGGGCATTTAGAAGGGATGGATATATATATATATATATATATATATATATATATATATATATATATATACATATACATATATATATATATATATATATATATATATATATATATATATATACATATACATATTTGCGTGTGTGTACAAGACTGTGCAATGGCAGATGCTCTGTACACAAATCATGCATAGAAAGCCAGCATTGTACTCTCCACTGATGATAGCTGTTATCCACTGAAACCATGGCTCACAACATCAATCAGGAATCTCAACACAGCTGCACAGGACATTTATAATAGAGTGCACATTATGAAGATGAATCTTAATAACTATTTCATATGACTAAAGCCTGCTTTAGGTGTCTAGATAAATACAAGGATGCCCTACAGTACATTCATGAGATGGCATCATAAATAGTCAGTGTGTGTGTGCTATGCTGCACAATATGCTAATATCTAAGCATGTTAGCCTGCTGACTAATGGTCTAGGAGATCTATCGCAAGAAACTTAGGCATATAAACTGGAAGAACAACAGATCCTACCAGAAGATCAGGAAAACACAAGTGCATTTTTAACACCATGGCATATAGGATGCAGGCTGACACAATATGGCCAGGCTTTGTTGACCAGTAAAGTGTCATTTGCAACTATGAACCAGAGCAGGTGTCCCATATGAAGGAACAAAAATCAATATATGATGGCCACTGTGGAAAGTAATAATTATCATATCATCCCAGGACATGCATGCACATGTGTGATCTGTTCACAGTGGCATCACACATCCATAAACATCACAGAGGCACATCATTCATACACTATATAGACATCTGTAAAAAACAGATCAGTATAACAGAAGTACTGATATATGCATAGGCATTGTATACATGGTACATGCACAAAGCACAGACTTAGGTATACTGTACACATGGGATAACATACTACAGATGCACAGGACATGTTATACCCTCTACTTGCCCTGACAGACTTGCATCACTAACAGGAATGTGCAGCAAACACACAGTTTCTCAAAGGTATAGCAGTAACATGCACAGGTAGGCGAGATATAAGCACATGTAGAGCTAATATACATATGGGTGTTACAATAATACATACGCTATGGTACATACTGGACTTGTGATAATATGTATGACAGTATATAAGCACATGCAGGTGTAGCACTTGAACAGTATATACCTATGGCAGTCAGTGGCTTATATATATGGTACACACATAGAAGCATTAGTGCATATCCAATAACAAAGAATATACAGACATAACCTGCTAATCAAAAATGTGTGTGTGTGTGTGTGTGTGTGTGTGTGTGTGTGTGTGTGTGTGTGTGTGTGTGTGTGTGTGTGCATGTGTGTGTGCACGCACGCATGCATGTGCGTGCATGCACCTGTTTGTGTAAAACTATATGGCTTCACATTTGGGTATTACATATAGTTTTGCATGTTCAGATATTCATTAAAAGAACACATTACTTACCTGTACCACACACAGCTGTTCCAACACCTGGGTCAATTATTTCCAAATGTAACACCACACACTAAGGCCAATGGTGCAAATATATTAAGGATAAGAACATTTCATGTACTCAGCAGACATGGTAGCACATGGAATAATCTTTGTTGTGCAGCAATCCAGTGGCTGGTTTTCATTCATGTTCCAAAAACCTTTGGAAGCATACATGCTTGTGTAGTTAGAAGCAATAAAAGTTCTCATACTCAATGCAACCTACCACATATATAGCCCACTGATAACATAGGGCTAGAGATTACACAGACATTTGAACACACATCATATGTTAAGCCTGTGTAACAACACTGCTATATAAAATGTACAGTGGCAATATAAGATATGTTTCTCACATATTGTTCTTAATAGCCAGAGATATCACACAGGCAGTCCATGTTGAAACCAGTCTTGGCATAGCAGACATCATGTTTCCAGTTTGCCGGACACACACAAGTCAGTTTTATAAGTGCTACAGCCATTATCAGCGAGGAGTGCAACCTTTACATCCTGTGGATCAACATCGTAAGCTTTTGGGCGTAGCACTCCCATTCTGCTCCCATGACTCCTGGGATTTGTCCTCCTTGTATACATGGTGTAGTAACGATATTCTGGATGTTGCTGTGAAGGACTGCATGTCTTGTATTACAGCACATTGTACTGGAGCACTCCCAACAGTAGCAGTACCTGGATGTCCAGATTTCCATGCAGAATTCTGCTCTATGAGGTGCATGACAATATCTAAAAAAGGTCACAGATGGCACCTGCAATATACTTTGTTTGCACATATCCTGCCATGGACTGCTGTACACTGGTAGAAATGGCCATCTGGTCATCAGGCCACCACTCAAGTTCATCATGTAACATGGCCAGGTTTCATGCAGCTCCATCAACATCAGCTTGAGCATGTTGGTAAAATCAATATGCAGGTGCAGATGCCCATTGGACTGCAGCAGCAATTACACACTTTAAGATATTGTACTAACTCTACATTGCACAAATGTTTCCTGGTCACCTCTGTGGCCATGAGTCACCCACTGTGACCTTCTATAATCCTGAAAAGGGGTATTAGTTCTAACTCATGCTCACTTGCTTTTATTTCAAATTTTACAGCAAAAATATTGACAGCCATTTACTAAACAAAACAGAAAAGCTCTCACATTGAAAACAGACTTCACATGAGCAACAGCAACATTTCTCTTCCTTTGCAACTCAGATTTATTGAAAATACATTTTCTAAGCCATTAAACTGCAAGAGATGTCCTGGGTTATCTTCTGTCCCTCTTTACATAGGACAGTCTCTATTTTGGCAACCATCACCTGCAAAAAAATATGAAAAATAAATGTCCTGAGGTAATAGGATAAAAAATATTTCCTAGCTTTCCATTGCTAGCTGCATAAAAGACTTGTCTTGCATTTGAAATGTCTTAGTATTATATGAAACAACAGGAATAACTCAAATTCTAGGAAAATCAGCTTTTATTTTGGCAAAAAATTAAGTCCAGTTTTTGCACTTGTGGATATGGTTTATCTTGCAAAATTTCATGCTTCCAAAAAATTTCCTGTGCTGAGATTCGTAGTCAAATAGCATATATTTCAGATCTAATTAATAGCTATATGAAAGATGCAGGGATTTAAAGACAATATGTAATGCATTTGCTAACAGCCTGGGACAGACCACTAGACACGTGTCCCTTTTCATAGGCAAACCAGGAGGACTGCATGGTGATGTTACTAGAATAGTCACACAGTAGGCAAATGATGGCTCAGGGAATCCTACCCTCCATTACAGAAAGCAGCTTATTAACAGCTCATATGCTTATTCATCTGCATTAAGTGGCAGATGGGAAATGGCTGGAAAAGAGCTGTATGTGTTAGTCCACTTACCTAGGTTAACAAATAATAAAATATTCAGAAACAGTGAGGTGTTGTGTTAACAATGTTGTTTCCAAGGCAATGCCTAAGATTACTACTAGTATCATTGTTCTGAGCATTCTGAGGAAATTTAGAAGTTTTATGTGGTTTTGTGGTATCAGAATTAACTGGGTAAAAAACTCCTAGCATTTAGAGCAAGTGCAGAAGATGATTGGAAGCCCATGAAGAAAGAAAGGACAAATATGAGATGAGATTATATGATGGAGGTTTAAACATTTTCATGCTCTTTTTGCCCAAAAAACATTAAACACAGACCCACTGACTCATCTGTCCACTACTTCCTAGCATCTGTGGGCACTGGGCATGGAAGGCAAGAACTTGGAACTGTGATGATTCAAAGGATTTTACTAGGTTTCATGTTTCAAAAATCTGCCTGCTTCTTAGTATCATGGTCTGTTTGCTCTCAGAGATGTTGGAGTTTGCAGAGTATTTAACGTACACAGATTAGTTAGTTAGTTAGTTAGTTAGTTAGTTAGTTAGTTAGTTAGTTAGTTAACGTTTGTTAACCACAGTAGAACACTGATCTACCTAGGCCATTTCAGGGCAGCACAGCAGAAATACAACCAAAAACAGCATTAATCAGTATCAGTGTGATAATGGTGATGTAAGAGCAATCATGCGCAGAAGTATAAATAATGACATTACATAGCATAAATAAATACAATCAAAAGGTGATGAGATACAGAAGTTCAATTGGTAAATCACTAATGAGAGTACCTGTATACTGTCATAATATCATATAGAACAATATTTCTGTAGAGAAAATAATATATAAAGAACAAATTATTCATTATGTGCTGTTGGGCATGGAATGTAAAGGACAGTAAAGCATAAGTCAAATGAGGGGAAAAAGGAGAAAGAAGGCAGTCAGAAAAGAGAGAAAGAAAAATAAAAGAAGAAGTGCCGGTGGAGAGGCAAGAGGGAAGTGTGCAGCTATCTCCTACCCTGATTCAGGAGATCCAGGCTGAAGTATAGGAGTTTGGGAACATTTGCTGGTAAGCCAGGGTGCATCCACCTGATGAAGCACCATGTAGACATAAGAGCCTCTGTGGAAACAGGCCCTTTATACTCTATCTGAGTGAGTTAGATAAATTCTGATAGTTGAGAGAGAAAATACAGGAGGATATAAGGGTAATACAAAACTGTCCCTATTTTGCAGGCACGTCCCTATTTTCAGACTCGATTTATCTCTTCACACAATTTTCTGAATCCCCCGATCCCATATGATTTTTGAAGCTGTCTAGTAGACAGAAAACCACATTACAAGACCAACATAATACTGGCACCAATAATTTAAAGAAAGAGGACACACATCTTACATCTCTATTTTTTCAGAAGCAAAAATGAATGACCTCGAGGGGTAGAATTTTGCAATACAGATCTTTAAAGTCTACAGATTTTACTCTGTATCTCTGATATTGTACTTACATTTACCACCATTGTTGCCACCGTCTGCTTTTTTGAATACATTTCTGATTAATATCCCACATTCCTGCTGGAAGGAGGAAGAGTTATAAACTATTTGATATTTAAATGTTATACTAATTGGATGTCCAGATTTTTGGCTGGATGTAGCTACCTTTCAAAGGCATTTGCTCCTGTTTTCACTCTCTACAAGTTGAGAGGTATGCTGTCCATATCAAGGGATGTCAGAATGCTGAACATGTCCAAATACAGGCAAAGACTGTGTTCCAAGACGATAGCACCCTACATGGCCATCACGGTACATACTCTACCAACCTCAGATAACTTAATAACAAAAGCATGCTGTTCAAACATTACTAGAAGTCAGCAATATCATAAAAACACAGGAAAATTTTAACTAGTTTTTCTTCTGTTAAAACTCTATGAGTTACAGCAAAGGTCACCATAGTCTGAAATATAAGGTCGGAGTTTCTTATGAAACTTCACCTTTTTTTGCTTTGACAATACTTATAAATAAGATAAACAAATCCACTCTGTAATGGAGAAAGAAGCTGCTGTTAAAAATATAAAACTGTAAAAATATTTATTGAGCACCTTTGTCCCCGATATTGTAGGACTTCAGAATAAAAATGCCCCAAATAAGCGACTGTGTGTTCGTATAAATTAAGACATGGTAAAATTTAATTAATTAGTAAACATGGAAAATATATATAGTTAAATACAATTAAATACAGATAACTTCATTTATATAAAGTCAATAAATTATCTATTATAAGTTTTTTATTTTAGTAGGGAGGAAATGGATACCATCTCTTTTAATCCTGTAACTGATAATCATATTAAAAAGTTGCCACCAAAGCTCCCTTATTTCTAATAATAAACCCCAAGGTCCCCCTCTTGAACAACATGTTAGTTGTTACACAACAAAAAATATAAAAGTGTGTTTGGGGTTAATTTCAACGTGTTTGCATAAAGCATTAATACTATTTTTATTTCTAATATTGTATAAGTGCTTGCAAATGCATTCCTTTAATTTTCTCTCCTTTCTCCCCATAAAATGTGGGGTATGATTTAAGAGCAGCTATATAAACAACACTGGAGTTATTGCAATTATATTTTGCCCTGGTAATACGTTTGCGTTGAATGTTTATTGTGCTTTTATTGAGCACAAATTTACAGTATCTACAACAACCACAACTAGACATCATAGCGGAAATAGTGTAGTGTTGTCAGGTATATTCTCAAACAAAAACTTGAGATTCATCCCCCTCTTATAAACTATCCTTGGTTTGAAGTATGAGAATATGTCATTAATAGGGGCCAGTTTTTCCTTAGTATGTCTTCAACTAATTTGCTATCTTTAAAGGACAACAACAAGATTCTGTTATTAAATGCTCAACTTCTCTGTCCTTTTTCTCCCTATTTACAGTCTCTGCTATGAATAAACAACAGTACAGCATTTAAAATATTTTAAATCGACTGTTTCTTTCCATTAGAACAGTACCTTACTGTACTGTGGTGATTTCACTTTCAAAAAATCTTTAGCCCACCTTGGAAAAACTTACTGTAGTCTCCAATTCATTGATGTCATCAAGGCCAATGAATATAGGTGGCTTTCTGGCCAATTCCCTCCCCAAACTGACATCACCATGACCGTCCTAAAAACCCATCCATGCTGTGATGTCACAGTTCCACTGGTCCTTCCCCTACCCATACAGAAAGTAAAGGCTAGAAGAAGGAAACTGCACATGAGTCAACTCTCCTGTTGTAAGCCGTCAGTCAGAACAGGTTGTTGTGTCTTTCGGCTTTTTCCCGGTTAGAGGTCGCCACAGCAGAACTCCGGTCCGCTAATGATTGGTAGTTGATTTTTACGTGCCGAGTTACCAGCCCTGATGCACAACCTTCATCGAAGGTACGCCCATTCACACATGCCTCCACGCAGAAGATGCTCTAGCTGAGAATCGAACCGGACAGCGTCTTACTGAGAGGCGACAACGCTACTGCAGCACCACCACCACGGGTTTTAGCTCAAATTACCCTTAGCACTTTGACAGCTAGGGAAGTTAGGTTTGAAGGGGGATGTGAGATGAGTTGAAGTAATATAATTCAGGCTTCACAAAAGACTGCAATTTAGCCATTCTAAAAAGAAGCAGCAGTAAAAAGCACTTTGAAAGTCTGTGGCATTTGCACTGTTTGTGTTTTAAGTAGTCATTGAACGGCACAAAATGTTACTTAAAACTAACTGACTGAAAGACAGCAGCATATGCATGTAAAATTAATGCAGCGACAGAAGGTTTAGGAAGAAAGAGGACTGTGTGATGTAATTGTTTACAGACAAGCACTGCATTGTGGGATACCTAGAGGCTGACTAAACAATCACAATCACTTCCAGATGCTAGATCCCATGTGGTCAGACTCAGAAATTATGTATAAAAATATTTAAAAACCTGTAAATAGTCCCAGAGTGGTGTTAAAATGTAGGAAACACCAAACCATGGTAAAATAAACATGTTTTGAGTCTGTTGGTGTGGTTCTCCTTTAAAATAAGAAGTAACAAAAGTATTAGTGTACTCAGCATCCTTATCATTAATTAGTATATTGTGAATTGCCTACTCTGTCCATAACAGTTATGCCTAATTTGTTAGTGTACTCCCCAATATTAGTAGTGATTTCTAGTACATTTGAGTAACCACTACTATACTGTTCCTGTTTTAACAAGGGTTCATAGGTTCCATTTTTTCTCTTTGTCAGTACATCTATTATGTCCTGTATAAAAAGGCTGGGGTAGCCCCTCTTCTTAAACATGTCAGTGAAGATGTCACAGTCTTCAAAAGAAGAGACCATTCAGGCTGCTCTAAATTCCCCCCCTTGACTAATGCTTTCTTCTGGTGGGGAGGATGATAACTAGTAAAATGTAAGAAGGAATTGAAGTAGGTGGGCTTGTGATTAAGCTGTAATATCAGCCTCCCATTTTTGTGATTTTTTTTTTTATAATTTGACCATCCAAATAAGAAAATTCATCAAAAGTGACAGTATGAAACATAAAAAAATTAGTAGTATATTAATATATTCAATAAATAATGAAACTGTATCATAATCATCATTCCAAGAAATGTGTATGTCATCTAGAAATCTTGTGTATAATGTCCATGATGACACAAACTGGCTATTGAAGATAAATTCTTCTTCCTACTCTGCCATAACTATGTTGGCAAATAATGGTCCACATGTGGCTCCCATAGCCACTCCTGTTGTCTGTCTAAAATACTCACCTTCAAAGTAAATAAAATTACAAAACAAGACCAGTTCCATTAGGCTTGCATGTACATTAATTTTGTTTTGAGAAAAGTTCATTTTTTCTTTAAGAAAATCAGTAAACCACTCCAATACTAATATCATATAGTATTACATTGAATAGATTTTTAACAGCAGTTGTGATAAAGAATACACTTTTAATGGGTACCATATTATTACATTTGGATAGAAAATCCCAAGAATTCTTGCATAGGTAAGATATTGGTGAGAAACTAGATTTTAGCTTCTAATGAATCAATTTTGCAATGGCATTAATTTACAAGGAGCTGGTGGCAAGTATTAACCTAAGGGAGGTTGGGAAGGTCTTTATGAATTTTTTGGCACACCAAACAATGTAGGAGTCCTAGGTGACTGAAAATGTAAGTAGTTGTATTATTCTGCTTTTATTAATTAATTAACTTTTACTATGTCTTAATTATATATGAACACACCGTCGTTTATTTAAGGCATTTTGCCTGGGTGTGATTTAATCTGAAGAAGTCCTGCGATATCGGGGACAAAGGAGCTCAATAAATATCTTTACAATTTTATATTTTTAGAAGTAGCTTAGTCCTCTACTACTGAGTGGATTTATCTGGTTTGTTTTGAATTTTGTGAAACACACATAAATAACCCATGTCCTAAACAAGAGAATATGCATTCTTTCTTAAGTAATTGTGAGATTTTTTTTTCACAGCCATACTGAGTTTTCTGACATGTCTACAGCCAACCTATTTTGGTGAGATCCTTATTCTTGACTGCATTCCCCTACTGTTGATTATCTGTATGACTTTCTGTGGTTGTTGTTTTGGTTAAGTTTGGGCAAATGATCAAGCGGCAACATTTATATGCTGATCAAAAAAAAAATCTCTCTGTAGTTTTTTTTTTTTTTTTTAATTCTGGCCTCTTCTTTTAGAGGTACAGTGCACATTCTGATAACAACATAGCAACTGTGCTTCTTCTCATACCCAGGGCCCAGGAACCTATTACACAATTGTGCACTCAGACTGCCAATGCTAACTTATCCCCAGTAATTTGTTGAAGTTATACTGGCTCATTGTGACACCGGGCCTTTCATCTGCTAGGGACAGCTGTTTGTTAGCTACTAAATCCTTACCACAACAGCCATACTTTCCTTCTTCAGGCAGCCCTTTGTCAAAATGAGCTCAGTGTACTGTTAATTTAACTGTCCGTATGAATTAACAAATAACACAAGTGCCAGGGTTTTGTTTAAAAGCACCCAAAGAGAAAATTCTGAACTCATTTAAGAATTGCCACTTCTTACTGTCATAATTGTTTTTTTTTTGATTGTTTGTTTTTTATGTTGTTATGCATTAACACACACTATAAAGAATAATATCTGTATGCATTTCAAATCATTTCAGACACCATGATGTTAAGGAAGAACATATATATGTAGCTCTCTCACTCGCTCTTTTTAAAGTTATAACTAACAGCTATTAACTGCTAAATAGTTTGACCACTTTGTAGTATATGGAGTATGCTAATTATGCTTTGATAGTTGGAAAAAGACAAATCAGTTAAGTGCTAGAGTGGTGCAAAAACTGTCCTTAACAAATATTAAGCACCCCCTGCTAAAGTTGTTAAGGTCAGGTCTTGCACTGGGCGGTAAAATCTGCCAGTTGAAATGACAGCTGCAGAAAAAAAAGATTTTTTTCTGTCTGCTGTCCATCAATAACATGTCCCCGACTTACTGTTCTAAACCTAAAAAGTTACTAGAATAGCAGGATGCATGTTCATCTGATTTACTGAAGGATACAAAGTCCGAAGCCATTATGTACTGTCTTTAATCCTCCGTAATGTATCCGAAAACCATGGACTTCATGAGGAACACACTCAACATACGAGGTAAAAATCTAGACATTCTGTGAAAATCTGGACAATTGAGAGAAATGGAAGGAGCAGTGTTACATTTCCTTCCTGAAAATGCTCACAAAGTGTTTTATGGCTTTGAAAGTCAACAAAACATTTTGTGTTTTCCTTTCTTTTTTTATTTTTTACTGTAACATGTAGTACATGGAGCAGATAAAATGTCATGCACTGCAAAGAATTATGAGTACTTAGCCAATGCAAACCTAATATTATGTGTTCTTGACATGGATGCCAAAATTTGCCTTGAGAGAGTACACATAATAATGCAGTTAGCATCTGCAACCACTCATAATTATCTGTTATATAAACCAGTTAAGGCATTATTCTCCATTTTGTGTTTATTTATAGACTGGTCCAAGAGCCATTTTCTTCACTTATACCATGTACTCTCATTTACAGACAACCTCAGCTTAGAAAGCAGTGGCCATTGTTAACAGGGGCACATCTGCTAATGAAGAGGCCAAACACTTGACTTTCTGCTAGATTAGATTCAGCAGGTGCACTCATCTGAAAGTAGTGTTCACTGAAAAGTTTAGAGCATTAGTTCAGAAACTGTAAAACAGATTAAATCAGACTAGCTCAAATAAAGTAAATTCAGTGCACATAGTAGACCTCACTGCCCCCACAGAATACTACTGGACTCTGCAAAAATGGTCCCATTCCAATATCATGGATGGACTACTAGATAGGTGTTGGCATCATGAGGTTTGCCGAGTCTGTCCATAGAATCATATGAAGTTACTAGGCTATTGGCCCTGAGCCCCTTACAAACCTAGCCAAGAATTTAGCCCATATTCCAAAAAGTCAGCACCCCATGCCACTGTCCAGCAGGGACATAGTTGGAATCCCAGGGGTATATTTTCTGTTCCCCATCCAGCTTCAGGTCCATAACACCTGAAGCCTCTTTCAGGGTACCTCACAAAGCTACAGTTGTAAAAGTCTACTTGAATAGTGGATCCATACATCAAGCAATTGATAGTATTACACAATGACATTATTTAAGAAAGAAATTGCTTACCTTTCTTAAATAGTGTCTGTATAATGGTGCTGTAGTATTCCTCTGTGTTCTTCTGATTTGCTGATGTACTGCATATGGGTATGGCATGCTTCACAGTATATTAGTGATGTCAAGAAACCAAGACAAAGCCAAACATAATAGGGGAAACAAAGGTCCAAAAACAGAGACAGATTTTAATGTTCTTATGAACTTAGAAAGTTACTGGAATAGGAGGTTTTGTGTCAGTGTGCATTTTTATGAAGGATATGAAATGTAAACCTCAAATGTCTGTCATTATTTAATTATTTCAATCCACAGTGGTTTGCCAGAAAACTATGTTTTTTATGAGGAAAAGACCAAAACTATGTGGCCAAAACCTGGACATTCTGCAGAAATCTGGACAGAGAGGTACGAGAGTCTGCCAGCATTTTAGGAGGGTCAGCCCAGAAATACAAGGAAAATCAGGTATGTTTCTGTTTCTTTAGTTTTTCAGAATATACCTACTTTTTCTTGTATTCTGCTCTGTTCTCTAAGCATATGCCAATAGAAAAAGCCACTCAATGCTTCAATGGCTAGAAGTTTTTCTATTAGCATATGCTCAATTTACAACGGCACGCTGGAAGGACTGTCCTATCAGCATGCACATTTTTGAATGGCTCTCAAAGGGTCAACATTGTTCTTTTCACTCATCCAAGTATCACTCTGACTTTTAGAGATAAATCTTTTTCTAGTATAGGTCCAGTCACTTGGAAGTCCCTCCAGTCAGAGAGTAATAACATTGAAAATCATAGCTGCTTTAAAGCAGAATGTATTGCCTATCTGACCTCATTCTCTAGTTCTGCATGTTTCAGAGACAAAGGATCGTTTTTCTACTCCTCAGATGTCAGGCATCCATTGACCTTATGCCTGCTGGTTTCTATAACTCTATATCATGTGTATTTCTAGGATTTGATTATTTTAAATGTGTTTATATTACTCTATACCTCTTCCACAGCTACCTCACCTACCTGTCTATCCCCCTTCTCTGCTGCTATCTTGCCTTTCTGACTTCCCTCCTCAGTTTTAATTAACACTTCACATCTGTCCCATTTAACACCACTCTATCAATTATTTTATACTTATGCTAGATAAACTATGGAGCACAAGACAAAAAGTCTTTAATAGACCTCTTCAGAACAATCATAGTGTCCACTGCAAAGATTTCAACTTGTTTTTATTCTTATTTTAGGCAACATGAAGTCAATAGTATTTTGGGGAAAAAACAAAATAGAATGGCAGTTGTTTTTGAACTGAGGGGTTTACCCTGTGCTGAATGATACAATTTCTATTAAATGTGTTTTAAAATTTAAGTTGCATAAAAGGGAACTGCTATGAGTTATCAATGTTTCATCTGTGCTTAAGTACACATTATTTGCTAAATGTGGGTATTTAATTGCAAGTTTTGAATGTACTACTGATTGTTCTAATGAAGTCCAGTTTAAGACCACAAAAGGTGGAAGTACGTGCATGCATGCATTAAATACCTTTTGAACCTGCTTATTTCTTCTGTGAGTTTCCTAGAGTCACATTTGTATCATATAAACATTCATAGACTGACACCTCTAGAATTTCCATAAGCAATACATTATCACTTCACCTATCAGTTTTTAAGATTTTTGCATTAATTTCCCTGACTGGAATTTTCCCAGTGTCTTGTCCAACCCCTGTTTGTGTGAATACCACCTCTAGTTTCACATGAAAATAGGCCACAGACCCAGTAGACCTAACCTGGTCTCATGATAACTTATTAAGTTAACAGCCATGGATAGTCTCTTTTTGAGCATGAGCAGATGTGCTAGTTCTTATCCATCATCTCTAACAAAAGGAAACACATGCGGTTGGAAACTGGAATCTGGAATATCTCTTGTTGGGAGTAATATGAAAACAGTTAAAATTATTTTAAGTGTTTCCTTCAGCTAGCATTGTTAGTAATTATAACCACAGACAGGAGAAATGTAGTAATATAATCTAACTCTTATAACTAAGAGATGACCATTTATTTTTATTAAAATTATTTTTCTTTGTGAAATTTCCAAGGGAGTCCTTCTGAATAAATACAGGATATAAAGCCTGAGCTTAAGATATGTGAGTATAATGTTTCATACTGATAGTGAATGGCAGAATGTGCAAAAAGTAATCTCAGAGACTTTGAAACACAGAGTTTATAGTAGCTCCAAAGGTCAATAATAGTCATATTAGTTCATCCCCATTTAATAGTGCAATAAATGTTTCAAAAAATAGATTGAGCTTGGCAACTCAGCGCATGTAACTCTGACCCTGAAGTTCTGCATAAAGCTCATGTAGAACACTTCACTGGTCTTGTTCATTTTATTTTATTTGAGTAGTATACATATCAAAGATGAGTACTGTGAATATCTGGCCTTACTTAAAGAATGCCCAGAGTTAACTGAAGTAATAATAAAAACCAATGAAAAATAAAATTAATTCACAAAATCTAGAATAAACAGGACTCTTATTGTAATGTTCTTTCCAGGAACTGTTTGCGAACGCTTAAAGGAAGATATATGTTAGATGAGCAAAAGACATTGGTTCTAAATATGAAGTAATGTAGATAGTACTTTATAAAACATTTGAGGCTTAGGCGAGAAAACTATGTCACTCATTTCTAAGACTGTACTTGGGAAATGAAAAACATTTATCTTTCACTGAGATTGTTTATTTTCATATGTCTATATTGCTGTTGGTACTGAAAGCTTCTCTGATTAATGTAACTGTAGTCCAGGCATCCCTTGCTTATCTGATAGAAAATCACTCTCCATGAAATTGTCTTAAGATTTGTTTTCTGCTTCATATACATGTGCCTGCACTTCTTAAGTATTGCAGCACTTAACATTTGTTTGCTTTCAAAATTCATGCTCCCTCCCATAATCAAGGGTAAAGTTTATGTCAACATACATTCAAATGTATGTATTTGTAGATGCAATGTGAAAAACACAAATGTTATGAGTTACAATTTTATCCAACTTTCCTATGTGCTCATCTAAAACAGTAATTGTAATCTTTCTCACTGATTTATACACAGGGGCATTTGTATTATGACAATACAGTAATCTCACAGAAACACACCTCCAACGTTAAATGCTTTATCTTATCTGCACTGAACTGGACATTTTCCAGTGTAACTCCTTGGCATGCATTTAAATACATGACTGTGACAAAATATGTCACAATAAAATACATTTTAATGAAGGCCTAAACAAATTGAAAAAAATAATGGGCAAAACAGAGGAAAATATACTTATTCTTAACCATAATATTCTCACTTTAAACTGATATTTCATAAGTTAAATGATTCAGTTCAATCAACTACTATTCTAGGCGATAATGAATGTACCTCTAATTTGAGAGGTGTGTACCATCATATAAATGGGGTACTGATTTTTGCCATGTTAGCCTTCTTCATCTTATAGCGCCTGATAAGGTACATCAGATAATCTTATATCTGAATGACTACTTCACCTCTTACAGATGTAAAACGTGGAGGCATGCTTTTACTATATACTCAAGACAATAGGGCCCCACACTATGTTATGCACCCCACAGGACTTGCTGAAAGACACTACAGTGAAGACACAGACATTTTCCTACTTGTAGTATTGCTCTAGCAGTACCTATGAGTTTCATTAGTGAGGTATGCGCTGTGCTAGTGGCTAGTCAAGTAGTAATAATACTGCAGTTTCATACTACTGGTATGACTCAAGTATTAGCTGCTCACGCTCCCATAATAGTTAGTTGTTATTGCTGAGTTCAGGGACTCAGCAGGAATATTAGTCCAAACAGATGTCATGTTAATCATCTGGCGTTGTGTACTGCTCCAGTTACTGTCTAAGAAGATAATAAGACCCGCTTTAATTTGAAGGCTAACAGAGGCACTGTGTTTTCTTTTGCCTTACTTGTTAACATGGGGTATTTGATTGGCTATGTAGTGTAGCTAGGGTGGGGTGAAAGGGGCAGCCACCCTGGTTACAAGGTGGTAAGGGGTGTGATTGGGAAATGTTGACTATTCAGCAGTGCATTATCGGCATTCAGAAATAAATGCTGATACTGCATTTGCAGTTAGGCCTGAAGAACTTTAGTACCTTAAATGTGGTAAACATTGTAGCAAGCCACTTGCTACTAATGTAATAAGTGGTTTGCTACATCTCAAGCAAAGAAAGATTTTTTTTAATACTTATATATTTTTTATTAATTGTTATTACTATTTTTAAACGATTCCTTAATACTTTAGGGGACACCAGATTAGGAAAAGGCACAGAGTGCCACAATAGGAAGGTATGGCTCTGATTGATTGTTAATATAGTTATAAAAATAACTGGGATAGTCAGTCTCAACCAGTATGAAAACATACAAACACTAATAGTCTCAAAAAATAGAGTGATAATGTCATGTCAGGTAACTTTTGTTCACTAAAACTTGTGACAGAATGTTACCAATTCAATGGTATCACAGAGGAACATCTGCTGCCATCACAGATAGGAACAAAATGATCCCAGAGAAGTGAAGAAAGATGTGTTTGTACAGAATGTTGGGGAGTCAAGGTGAGCGGAAAATGGACTCCACTTGGCTGAAAGAGGAAAAATAGTAAAAGAAATAAATTGGCTTATAAATGTACGGCAGTAGTATCATAGTCTGACTCACATACAAAATGGAAGTGGAACTGGGGAGAGAAGCAGAAACTTAAAGCTAGAAAACATTTGGAGTGGATTAGGGATAATTTGGGGGTTTTGAATGTTCTCCCTGTATCCATCTGGGTCTTCTTAAGGCATTCTAATTTCCTCACACCTGCCAAAACATGCTGCTTAGGCACGCCTCTAAATTATCCCAGTATGTAATGTTTACTGCTGGCACTGTGGCCTAGTCTATGTCTGGAACTTATCTGTAAGCATTTAATAATAAATGATTAAACACATAAAATTAAATGTTCATAATTAATTATAAATAAAGTGGTTTGTGAGCAATGCTGTTTTTATAGAGACCTAAAGTTATTATTATTATTAAATATTTCATGGAAGTTCAAGAGTTTTATGTGCTTTTGCGGAAACACACTGACTGTAACAAGGGAGTCCAGCAATTCATAGAACAGGACAAGGAAATAAATGGAAAACCATAAAGAAAAAAGGGGTAATATAAGATGAGAATGTATAATAGAGTTTAGAATATTTTCATCCTCTTTTTGTCCCCATCCCCCAAAACTGCTAAGCCCAAGGCCACTGACTTTATTGGCCCCCACCTTCATAGCATCCAAGCACATAGGGATATAGATGGGAGAGTTGAGGACTGTTGCACCTGATTTTTTCAGGCTTTATATTTTAAATGAACTTAGTTCAGAGCACCATGGTTTGTGGCGCCTCCTAGAGATGCTGGTATGTGTATAGTACTTACCTTACCAAAAGAGGTTGTTACTCACCTTCTTATTTAATTTATTTTCTAATAAATGTAGCTCCCACTGTATTTCATTGTAGAAGTAATAGACTGTAGTTTTCCATAACACCACAAGGTGGAGCTCCTTTTCAGGGATATAAAAGACAATTTTGAAAGTGAAAGAGGAGACTGGAATACTAGCTGAAGGAGGGAAGACTGAAACTGGTAGCTGTAGGGGAAAAAGGGCCTTGCAGCATGACTGGGTTTTCTTTCCTAGTGCTTTGGGACAGGGAAGTGAAGTAGCAGATTGTGTCTGTCTTTTGCTGAAATCCTAGATGATGGTATTTTGTGGAATCGGGGAGAAGTCTGAAACCAGTAGCTCCACTCCTGCATATAATTCAGCAAGAAAAGGAGTTCTTTTGGGCCTAGTACAGAGAACCAAGAAAAGGTGGCAAGGCAAGCTAAACAAAACCAAAACCAAAAGACAAAAGCTTTCGTACCTTCATTTGGATTCCCCAGCAAGCTTTTGTCTTTTGGTTCTAGTACAGAGAAGCCATAGATGATTACCAGAGTTCTGCCAGGTGATTTTTCTACTTTTCTCATCAGAGGATCCATGGCGCCTGGTCACTAGGATATTCTCGATGAAGTGGCGAGAGGCTCTGGCCATCATTTTATATTTTTATAAGATTGCGGATTTCCCCCCGTAAATGCTTTGTGGATTACAAATAAATGGGATCCATATGAGCTCCAACTTGGGCCCCATCATTCCGGCAGCAAGACTGTAAGTAATCACTGGCCAGTGAACAGGGTATAATAGAGTATTTCATAGTTGGTTTGTTTAGAATTGATCAAGGGGGTTGAGGGTGTTAGTACTGCTCAATGACATTGCATTTTCTCATATTTGTATTGTTGTATTATAAATCTTCATTGTTCAATGACATTGCATTTTGCTCTTGTTAGTACTGCTGCCTTCAAGAATTTTGCTTCTCAGTGACATTGTATTTTCTCATGTTTGTTTGTTGCATTATAAATCTTCATTGTTCAATGACATTGCATTTTGCTCATGTTAGTACTGCTGCCTTCAAGAATTTTGCTGCTCAATGACATTGCATTTCTCATATCTGTATTGTATTATAACTGTTTTATTGCTTTATGACATTGAATTTTTTCCCATGTTTGTATTGCTGCATTATAAAGCTGTACTTCTCATTGATATTGTCTTCTTTGTGCATGTTTGAATGTCAAGACCTTTTTCTGTTGAGCTCTGGGGAAGAGGGTGAATGTATGTCTTCATTGCATGCATATCTCACCTTGCCTTATTGCTAACTGGTGCACTGTTGAAATACTTTGCTTGTGGTTGTGCTATTGCCTTTTAAACTAGATGTGTCACCTAGAATAAAATCTGTCATTCTTGCCACCTTGGTGTGATGGGCCTATAGGGGTGTCACCAGAGTCAGGTAGGGAGGAATCCATATCTACTTCAGCTACACCTGCGGGTGTGCTACATAAATTATAAGCTAATAATGAAATCTACCATGTTGTTTGTGATATGCAGTAATAGCATATACTCCTGATAGCTAATATGAGATCATTTGAAGTCCAGTTGACCAGCTGGTGGAGTGGGGGTGGGGGTTGGATTGTAGATTGAGGAGTCAGCTGGGGGCCCCACCAAAAATGGTCCAAACTAGACCATTCCTTTGCTAAGGCTGGGCTTGACAGTATCAATCTAACACAAAATGTAGTGTGAAGGTGGAATACATTAAGCATTTTTGCAATAAATATGAACAACTGCCATTTTCACATGGACAAAGGCAATAACATCGACAGGAAACAGTAAAATCTGTTTTAATCTAGTACCAAACTTTAAGTATGCTACTTAATATAACACATTTAATACTGTGTGTGACGTACAGTTTCAACACAAGCACCTGTACAAATCAGTTTGATATACAAATGACATATAATTCTTTACAAAACTCTAGCTATCTATGCTGACGTATGTTACACATCCACTGCCCTACTTCCCCTGGTATAGCTGACAATACTTCACATTGTCACACTGTGATTTAATTTCACTGTGCTTAAGCATTGAATTATCAAGGACACCTGCAATACTGAAGGAACATTAAATGCATATTTCCTGTAGACTGATACTCTGAGCACTAAGCTCTATGATCCCATTTTGCCCCAAGCAGCTTTACCTCCTACAAACTGATAGTGGGCTCTCTCTGCTCTGCATCCTCCTCTCGCTGCCCTTTCTCATTCTGGTTTGCCCATTTCTTATCTTTCCCTTTTCTAAAACCTCCCCTGTAATCATTCCTAAGCATAGATTGCTCTGTCCTTCTTGGAGCCATATTCATTGACCCATGTGGTTGTCCCAAGCATGTCCTCCACACTACTAGCTGCCAATGCTTCTAGCTCAGCCTCCTGGGATTCTGGCTTTACTAAGCATCATCTTCACATCACTATATTTATTTGTCCTATCTCCCCAGAATCTCTTCCCCATTATCATGCCCTACTTCCCAAACCTAGCCTTCTATTACATAGTATCTGCTTGTAGTACTAGTCCTTTCCTTCCTGTGTGTTTCCATTCTGTCCTCTCTTTTACCTTTCTTCTTCCATATTTCCTCTGCCTTCTTTGGTGTATCTTGTATTGCCTCTGGCTAATGTTATCACTCAAAATATGATGCCCCATAGGTATCCATACTACTTCCACTCCATTCCTCCGCAGTTTATTCTAATGTTAGCATCCCTGGGGCTGCTTACTCATTCTTTCATGTCTTATTCACTCTTCTGTCCTGCTAGATCCCACCCCAAAGTGCTGAATTTCATACTACATTTCTTTCTTAGTTTAAAGGCAGAGTCATCTCAATATTCCTTTCCAGCTCCTGTATCAGCAATGCTGTCACTTAGGAAGACATTAAAGAACTTGGATCAACTAAGTAGCTCCTCATCATCTCATGACTTCCTCCAGTTATCTACTATGTTGATGCCTTCCTCATCACCTATTCCCTGAGCCAACAGTTAACCTGACTGATTTTCTCCTTCCTGAATCTGCTGACCTCAGTATAGGCAACACTTCTGACACGACCACTGTGCAAGCCAAATGCATGCGTAAACTATAGAAACTCCTTGGTCCTCCCTATTCCATCTTCTGTGGTCTCCTCCTTGACAAATGTGTTGTCATGTGAAACTTTACATGTAGGCAGCCACTTGTTTATGTAGCCATTTTAGCTGTACTTTGCCTATTTTGGTGAAGGTTAGGCTTGGGATATTTTCTACTTACACCAAGTTCTTCATCTCCTCTCTGTTTCCCTACTTAATATCCTTAGTAAATGACTGTCAACCAGAACCTTCTAGATTTTATAGCAACTTGGCCTATTTGTCTCCTGATCCCCATACTAATTCTCCTCCAAACAACATGCATCCCCTTGACTTCCATTCTTCGACTCTTCTGGCTAAGTCTTACATACCTGCTCTTCTGCCCCTTTCTTGAATGTTCACTCTCTAGTACTCTCTCATGCCTGACCACCTCTGTCCTCCTACCATCCTCCTACTCTTTACCTGTCTCAGATCTCAAGATAATTTCCTACAAAGGTAAACTCATGTTTTTTTTTTCTTAAATGTTTCAACAACTGAGGTGTTACTTAGTTCTGCAAGTAACTGGGTCAAGTTACCATCACCATTTTAGAGAACTAGGTTATGAATCTTGTTCCTGAGCTAACAAAATCTTAATTTCATGGGTTCCCTGATCTGAGTCCTAATTAACTTCTAACATTCAAACTGAAACTTAAGAGTAGAAGCTTTGCTTTAAAACCCTATTAAGATCTCCCCTTTACTTTCTATCTCACATGGAAAAGAAACCCAAATTGATTAGATACTGAGGGCAGGACATCTCCTACTGCTAAAGATATTTTGTACTGTTTCAAATTTAGCTGACAAGCATTTTCTGTTAGGGGACTCTTCTCCAAGTTTATCTAAAAGGCTATTGTAACCTCCTGCAAGGCCTTCAGGCTTTCTAGATTTAAATAATCTAAATATGCAAACATACAGCAGATGTTCTGCTGGGGATGCCGTTCGTACTGTCTGCTGTTCCTATGGTCCTGTGGGGCTATGTGCATTCCCCCCAACTGCCATTGATTATTGCATTTGTGGACATGACACTGCATGCTTCTGTAGGCCTGCAGAGAATTTGCAGCAGCCATGTGACTCTGGAGAGTAATTATAGATCAATTGAGTGCCCCCAACCAAATTTTTCTGTAGGGGAAATGTCCCACAGTCTACAAAACTGAATCTCTTCACCAGCACCCCATTACAATCTCTAATACACATTTCCCTACCTCTGTCCCCACAGAGAAGTAAGTAGGCACTGCCCAATCATTCCTCTCCAGCTAGATCCTCCATTGTCTAGGCCAGAAAATGAACCCAGATCATTCTGGATCAGCTGGAGTTCCACCTCTGTATGTCACTAAGTCAGCTATATAGAAGATAGTTTTTTTTTTTTTTCAGTTGGAGATGCAAAGGGACGAAGGCCATATTCAAAGTATGCAATTAGAATACTTTTTTTTTTATTTATAGTTCTGGCTGACAGTGAAAGGCATCAGGAAATTGCCCAGCCCTAACCAGGGTTTAATTTATTTTCAATAACTGATATGTTTTGAAGGCTAAACCAGAAAGTTTGATCTAGTCAATGACTAAGGTGCTTGAAAGAAGATGTTGTGTCAGTATTTTGAGTTAGAGGGCTGCAAGATTGTGATTGCTTTGTACCTGGGGAATTGTTTTACTTTTGATTTGGATCAGAAGACTGTGTTTTTTAAGGGTTATGTTGAAGATAATTGTTACTGAACTATGACAAGAACTTGGCAAGGTAACCTCAAAGCTAATATATGATAAGATTATAGTTGGAGGTGAACCTGTAGATCATAGTGCAGTAACTGTACATGATAATTTTGGTATCAGGTACTGATTTGAAGAGGAGGTTGAGGAATAGAATAAAGATAAAAGAAGCAGCTTAAACAGAGCCCTGGAGTATTCCTTTAGCAAGATGAGATAGTAGTCACTATTTTACCATCAAATCATCAGCTATGAAGTAAATTGGAGAAATAATTTACTACAGCGGAACTAAAATCTGCCAGAAGAAGGGAGACATTGAAGAATTTGTACAGCATAATCGCAAAGGCTTTGGTGAGGTCCATGGAGGTGACAGTAGTGAGAAGGTCTTTGTCTGTATTTTGAAATATGTCATCTGTAAAGGACCAAAGGGTAGTCATCAGACTTTTGCCTTTCCAAACAGTATATTGCTGTTTGAAGCAGACATCATATCTTTAGATGAAATGACAGATTTGGATATGCATGAGTTTTTTTAAAGATCTTACCTAGAACTGGACGAACGGAGGCAAAACAACAGTTTGGATTAAAGTGTGTTAGTGGGAGTTTTGGAATAGATCAGATAATGTCAATTCTCCCATTCTGAGGAAGGAATTCTGAATAAATTATAGATGTGTTGGAGAAGCATCACTTTGTAGCCCGTATATTGCCTAACGCACAAGTGTGGGAAGTGCCAATACCTTTTAAATTTAAACTCCTTTTATGAGAAAAATATCTAGCTCCTAAAACAAACATATATCTGTGTTCCCTTTAATAATATTATAATTATTTAAAATCACTTTTTAATACTAAAATTATCCAAGGAAATATCTAAACTAAATAAATGTGTAAACGCTCGTTTAGTTTTATTCATTTATTTATTTTATTTGATTTGATGTTTGTTTACCTGGATAGTCCAACTGGGTGCATGCCCATTTTCAGTGGAAGCCCAGGGGGAAATACCCCAATAGATACAAATGAGCACAAAAATGAGACTTAGGATATAAACTTACACATTAGTAGCATGTACAAGGAACACAACTTCTACATATAAAATAGAAAATACATGTCACTGATAAAGCATTTACAAACAATTGTTGATACAGGATAGGCTTAGAGTGTTATAAATTTGGTTTTCATTATCTTGGTAGATGTGACTATGTAGCTATTTAAAGTATACAAAAAACTGTCTAAGGCATTGTTGAGAATCTAGAGCAGAAAAGAAATTAGGTGAGCGTCAATGGCTTAGACAGAGAATCTAGAGTGAGAATGTAGGTTGAGACTGGTGGTGAAGTTATTAGTGAGATGAGTTAGAATAATATCAAGTAGAGAGAATAAAAATCAACTGAGGAAGTTGTGAAGGTATTAAAGAGAAGTCTATAAATCTGGAGGGGTGATAGTCAGCCAGGAATAAGACAGCAGCAGAACCAAGAATTAGATAGATAGGACTTGAGATGTGTTTTGAACTGTGAGGGACTGGCAGTGGTAAGGATGTGCTGAGGAATTGAGTTCCAGGTCCTGGAGATTTCACTGGAGTAGAGAGAATCTCCTTAACAGTTGTTAGCTTTTGTGATTTGTAAAAGGAATTTGTCAGATGATCCCAGGTGCCGTTTATTAAACTTAGGATGAAGTACGTTATGGAGTGCTGGACACCTGTCAGGTTAGGATAGTATTGGTTGAAGTAGGTTATGGAGTGCTGGACACTTGTCAGGTTAGGATAGTATGCCATGAGCCATTTTAAGTTCAGTAAAAGTTAGGCAATTGGGCAACTCAAGCAAGTAGCAGGTGTCTAATTTCACTAGGTCTGTTTTCTTCAGGTTGGTGAAGATAGGCGAGGCATACAGAAGAGTAGAGAGTAGGTGAGTCCTAGCAATAATTTGTCTTGTGTAGTTGGTGAGGTAAGGTTTAATTCTATAAAGAGAACCTAGTTTTGCTTTAACTTTTTTATGATTATTGATAAGTGTTCGTCAAATCAGCCGAAAGAAAAAGAAGAATAAGTTTGTCAAATCTCATGTTGTTATCAGTTGTAACACCGAGTAGCTTAGTATGTAATATGGATTCTATCTTGGTATTGTTAGATGAATATATCAGAAAGGGGGACAGGAGATCTGAGGTTTTGTTATTTGAAAAGATCATTTGTTTAGTTTTATTGGGATTAAGAATTAACCAAAAGTCAGAGAGTCAAGATTCTACTGCTCTGAAAGAAAGCTGGGTTATTTTTTGGAGTTTAGAGAGTGAGGGGGCCGCACAGACAAGTGTGGAGTCATCTGCATACTGTAGTTATTTATTTATTTTTATTTATTTACATTTGTTGACCGGGAGTGTCCGACTGGACATAGGTCCATTTTCAGCGGAGGCCCGGGGAGAAAAGCTCCACTGTTAAAATAAACAGACAGTAGTTACATTGGATTACATAGAGATTAACAATATAACATAGCAATTACTTACAACATATTTACAGATGAAGTACATAGTACATCAGTAGACAACTAGAATCTTTATCTGTGAAGTACATAACAGACATTAACAAATGTTACAATAAGAAGTCCCTGCTGTATAATAAGTACTAGGCTTATGAGCATCTCAGCTTGCTATAATCGAGATAGTTAGTGGAGTGGAAAGAAAGGTAGTGGTTGGATGGGGTGGGTGATTTTAGAGTGGGAGTTGCAAGGGCATAGCCAGCATGTTTTTAGGTGCGCTTTTAGTAAAGTTTTGAAGTGGGTGCATGATGGTACGGAGGTAATTGTAGGTGGGAGGGAGTTCCATAATTTGGCTATGGTACAAGAGAATAGTGCTTCACCAGCAGAGTTATTGGCTTTAGTGATCTGCAAGTGATTTTTATGTATGATTGTGGCTAGGTGGGTGACAGTGTGGAGCTTATTGGTGAAAATATTAAATAGGATTGGAACTAGGACCGAGCTCTGCGGAATGCCTAGTGGAACAGGTAGCAGAGAGGAGAAATCACATTGCCATTTTACAGTTTGTTGTCAGTCAGATAAGTAATTATTGAACCATCCAAGGGCAGAATAGCCTAATTTAAGCAATAAACGTTAATTGAGGAGATTTTAATGGGAGACGGTATCAAATGCTTTGGTCATGTCTAGGAATGTGGAGGAGACTAGATGTCCGTTATTTCTGAATTGGTTGATAGTGCTTGTGAAACTTAAGAGAACTGTAGTGGTACTATGGTTGGATCAAAAGCCATGCTGGCAACTACTTAGAAGGTTATTGGATAGGAAATAATTCCTGAACTGGGAATGGATACATTTTTCTAAAATTTTGGATAGCAGAGATAAGATTGCGATTGGCCTGAAGTTAGAAAGGTCTGTACAGGTCCCTCCTTTATGCAGTGGTATGGTATAAGATATTTTCCAGATTTTGGGAACATACTGTTCTATTATGGAGCGATTGATCAAAACAGAGACTGAGTGAGATATGGTGTCAACAGCTATATTCAGGTATTCAGAAGCTAGATTATAATCAGCGAGAAAAGTGAGTTTAAATTTTTTGAGTAATTTTTTATGGTACTGGTTTTTCCGGGGTTGAAGAAGAAGACATTGGATGTTTTTTTCAGTGCTTTGATAATGGTTAGCAGTGTGTTGTTGTTAGTTTTAGATAGAGTATTTATGGAGTTTGTTTAGTAAGTATTGAAATGAGTGCCTATACTGCCTATAATATTTGTAGTGGTAGGTGCTGGATCATGGATTAACCTGGCTGTAGTAGTTGATTTATAGTAGCCCCAAATTTTTTGGGATTCTTTTTATAATTTTGTTGGGTTGCAAAGTAATAGGATTTTTGTTTTAACCTGTTTCTTGGCTTTATTTCTTAGTTGACGGTAAGAATCTAGGGTGGTATGTTTTTTGTTGGACTGGTATTGTGCCCAAGTATTATATCTATTTTTAATCAATAACTTGCTTTCTTTTGTTAGCCAGGGAGCATAGTTTGTCTTCATTATAATAGTTTTAGGAGGTGCTTGGCTGTTCAATATGTCTAGAAATGTATTATTAAAGTATGATATGGCAGCAACCAGTGGGAGTGATGTTAGCAAGATCCAATCACGTTGTAGGGTTGATAAGAATATTTGAGAAATTTTTCTTGTTACGTGTTTGTCTATATGTGGTATTTTCTGGGAGCGTAGATATTGTCTGACAAGGTAGGTGGTCACTAATACTATGTGGGAGGCAACCTGACTGATAGGCAAGTGATGGTTTATTGGTTAAAATCCAATCTAGTAGTGAATGTCTCTTCATTCTATTGTCAACTCCAGTTGGGGGATTGTATTAACGGGGAGAATCCATATAAGTGTATGAAATTTATAGGATTACCTGAGGTACAAGTTAGCCATTCTGTATTAAAGTCACTCATTACTATAGTTTCCTGAGAGAATTTTAAGGATGACCAGTACAGAAAGTCCTCAATTATGACCATGACTATGTTTCCAGGATGGAGGTAAATTGCTATAAAAGTTATGGATTTCTTGGGATTTATTTCAAGTCTAGTAAAGAGTAGTTCAACATTGTTAACTTAAGAAGGGTTTGGTTCTAAGTGTTAAAGCCTGTGTGTGTTTTTATCAATAATAGATATACCACCACCAGGTTTATTTACTCTATCCTGTCTATGGATGTTGTAGCCATGAGTAAGAATTTCAGTGTTGCTTATCTCAGGCTTTAGCCAGGTTTTACTTAAAACTGCTACATCAGGGGAGTAGAGTGAGAGGGATGAGTAAAATCTGTGTATTTTATTCAGTAGGCTCCTGAGGTTCATGTTTAGAAGTAAGATGCCTGATATTTTGTCGGTAGGGTTAGTAGTAGTGTGAGCATTTGGAAGGGGTGGTGTGTTTGGTTCTTGTGGATTCATTTTTGGGGTCTGAGTTTGGATGGATATCACCACTAAGTCTAAGGTTTGACCTTACATGTATTAATGGGTTTGCTGCTTGAATGCTAATTTAGTATACTTTTGTAGCAGTTAAGGTGTAGTATGTTGATGTGCATATCTATATGTGAAAAATGATACTTTGGTGGTGTTAAAGAGCCTTGGAGCTATATTAAAATGTGTGAATTTAGTATGGAGTGGTGAGGGAGATTCAGGTTGTAGGGGAGGGATAGAATGTAAGTAGGTGTGATTGGTAGGATATTAAAATAGAGGCCAGGCAAATAAGAATTAGGAGAGAAGCGTGGAAGAACAACATTATAGAGAATGGAATTGTGACAGCTTTAAGCTGTTTGTGGGGGTAGGAGGTGAGGAGAAGTCCTAGTTGGTTATGTTGCTGTTTCAAATAATGAGAAAGAGTCAGATTGAGATAAGGTGAAATTAAAAAGTGGCAAATTGTCTGGTATGAGTCAGGGGAAGGAGCTGTGAGATGAGATAATGAAGAGGGAGGTAAGTACAGATTGGATAAAGAGGGGGCAGATATTTAGTTGGTTGGGTGTGGTTGCTCTGTCTAGAGGGGGTTACTGGAGGCTCTTCAGTGATGAGTGTGACTAGCTTAAAATAAATGTACAGGTAGTGGGGTGGGTTAGAGATGGGGTAGGGTAAGGGAGCAGAGTGAGCCCAACCAGAACAAGGGCAAACAGAGCAGGCAGAAGCAAGCCACATGGATCACCAAGCCAATGAAAATAAATTAAAAATAAACTATCAGTAAACTGGGGGACAACAGGTAAGTGCCAGTATATTCAGGAGATTATAGACTGCACTTACAGAAGAAAATGAATTTCGCAATAACTTTCCAAACTAAATTGGCAGTCAGAAATAAAAACAAAACAAAAACAACCTAGGTAACCTGAAAATGAAAAGCTAACTTGTATTTTTGGGTGGGTAGACACCAGGAACAGACTTATCAGCCTACATCACTTACTTAGAAATTAACAGAAGGACTGTTATTATCTAGTGAGGGATGATGGGTTCTAAACTGCAGCATCCCAGCAAGTGTGCACACCTCTACCAAGCTATAACTGAACTTCAGAGCTGCAAATGAAAATTACAGAAGTATTGCTGAAGGAAAATAACCTATGTTGCAGGACTGGAGTTTCCTTGCCCCTTGTATTTATCTGTGATTGTTAATGGTCTTGTGAGCACAGATAGCAGGGCAATGCATAAACAGCCTTCCAAACCCAGTTTGGAGGGGGGGGGGGACACATGTGGTTATGACCAATTAGGCTGCTGTAAAAAAGACTGTAAAGGCTGAAGTTAGGAAACAGAGCAGTGAAAAATGAAAAAACAACTTAGTTAACATAAAGGGAAATTAAAGCCAATATCTACACAGCAACTACCTACCAGTGGAGATAACCCAGCAGTAAAACTTTGCAGCAGAAAAAGAAATTAACAGGGTACCAGCAGTAGCCAATAAATTATTACTAAACCTGCTTTTCTAAGAAATGCGAGCACTTAACAATATACACCATACCATTCAGCAATTTATTCACAATTCTATTCAGAAATTCCAAATAACTATGCATAGGTGCGAGTACATAATCCTAAGAACACATTAACATACGAGTGGGAGCTGAAACAGCTAAAAGATGCTTTTGGACCACAGATATTCTACTTGCTGCTAAATTAATACTAGAGGTGCCATATTCAACAGAATAGTTTAACAGCACAATTCTCTTTCAGTCTAGTATAATTGTATTAACTGTTATCTACAAGAAACACACCATACATGATTTATCCCAGCCTACTACCTATTGCAAATGCCTCCAGAAACAATGCGAAAGTAACGGATTCAAATAACAGTCACACTTTCACCACAATAAAAGCAAGTACAATGGTTATAATTTAATTGAACGGCAGTAAATATTTTACAATACATCAACCAGATATAACAACAATAAACTAATGAGATTATTTAGTTTTACTTACATGGTGAGCACACATCTCTGAGGGATACGGGTGCTACAAGATCTGAGGGTGATTTTTTTTTTAAATGGAGTCCTTCGTACAAATAGAATAAGTAAACTGTAACTAAACATTGAAAAAAGTCGGGGGGGGGTACAATTTTATTTGGCACTCTGTCTGGAGAGAGAAGAGAGTGTAGTAAACAGTATAGATAGAATTGGGTCACATGGAGCACCAAACCAATGAAAATAAATTAAAAATAAACTATCAGTAAACTGGGGGACTCCAGGTAAGTGTCAGTATATCTGTGACATTATAGACTGTACTTACAGCAGAAAATTAATTTCACAATAACTTTCAAAGCTAAGTTGGCAGTAAGAAATAAAAACAAAGTAAAAACAAACTAGGTAACCTGAAAAAGAAAAGGTAACTTGTATATGTGGGTGAGTAGGTACCAGGAACAGACATAGCCTACATCACTTACTTTGAAATGAACAAAAAGACAGTTATTATCTAGTGGGAGATGATGGGTTCTAAACTGCAGTGTCCCAGCAAGTGTAAACACCTCTACCAAGCTATAATTGAACTTCAGAGTTGCAAAGGAAAATTACAGTAGTATCGCTGAAGAAAAATAACTTACTTTGCAGGACTGGAGTTTTCTCATCCCTTTTAATTATCTGTGATTGTTAATTGTCCTGTGAGCACAGGTAGCAGGGCCATGCATAAACAGTCTTCTGAACCCGGTTTGAGAGGGGGAGCAACACACATGTGGTGATGACTGATTGGGTTCCTGTAAAAATAAAAGTGCAAAGACTGAAGTTACAAGATCGAGCAGTGAAAATGGAGAAATAACTTAGTTAACATAAAGGAAAATTAAAGCCAATATCTATGCAGCAGCTACTGACCAGTGCAGATAACCCATCAGTAAAACTTTGCAGCAGAAAAATAAATTAATAGGGTATCAGTAGTAGCCAATTAATTCTTACTAAACCTGCTTTTCTAAGGAACACTAGCACTTAACAATATACACCATACCATTCAGCAATTTATTCACAATTATATTCATAAAGTCCAAATAATCATAAAAACACAGGCACATATGAGTGGGAGGTAAAACATTAAAAGATGATTTGTACCACAGATATTCTACTAGCTGCTGAATTAGTACTAGAGGTGCCATATTCAACATGCTAGTTTAATAGCGCAATTCTCTTTCAATCAAGAATAATTGTATTAACTTTTATCTACAAGAACAATACCATACATGATTTATACCAGCCTAGCACCTATTGTGACTGCCCCAGAACAACAAGAAAGTAACAGATTCAAATAACACAATAAAAACTAGTACAATGGTTATAGTTTAACCAAACAGTGGTAAATATTTTACAAAATACATCACCCAGATATCACAACAATAAGCTAATGAGATTATTTAGTTTTACTTACACGGTGAGCATATGGCGCTGAGGGAAGCAGGAGCTACAAGACCTGAGGGGGATTTTTTTTAAAATGGTGCCCTTCATACAATTAGAATAAGTAAACTCTAACCAGATGTTGAGGAAAGGAGGGGGAGAATCTAGAATTTGATTCAGCACTTTGTCTGGAGAGAAATTGAGAGTGTAGTAAACAGTATAGATAGAACGGAGCCACACAGAACACCATACCAATGAAAATAAATTGAAAATAAACTATCAGTAAACTGGTGGACTACAGGTAAGTGTCAGTGTATTCAGGAGATTATAGACTGCACTTGCAGAAGAAAATTAATTTTTCAATAACTTTCCAAACTAAGTTGGCAGTATGAAATTTAAAAAAAATAAAAACAACCTAGGTAACCTGAAAAAGAAAAAGAAAAGCTAACTTATGTATTTGGATGGGTAGATACTAGGAACAGACTTAGCCTACATCACTTACTTTGAAATTAACAATAGGACTGTTATTATCTACTGATAGATGATGGGTTCTAAACTGTAGCATCCCGGCAAATGCACACATATCTACCAAGCTATAATTGAACTTCAGAGTTACAAAGGAAAATAATAGCAGTATTGCTGAAGGAAAATAACCTATGTTACAGGACTGGAGTTTCCTCACCCCTTTTATTTATCTGTGATTGTTAATGGTCCCGTGAGCACAGGTAGCAGGGCAATGCATAAACAATCTTCTGAACCCAGTTTGAGAGGGGGAGCAAAACACGTGTGGTGATGTCCAATTTGGTTGGTTGCAGGACTGGAGGTTCTTTGCCCCTTTTATTTATCTGTGATTGTTAATGATAGTTAAGGAAGATTTGAAATTGATTCCAGAATGCAAAGTCAGGGAATGTTGCAGATTGGTATTTCTAAAATTAATTTGCCTGTAAAAGTGAAAAAGTAAAGCACTTGTGTGCGGCTTGTCATTGGCATAAATTTATTAACAAGGGCCCTTTTTGGTACTGGCACATGCTAATATTACTCTATGTAGTAAAACTCATTGTAATAGCAATTCTTTTGCTGTTGTTTATATAGCTGTATATGTATGATAGTCTGCATTTTATTTGGGTAAAACTACTCATAGGTTATCTATAACCAATGGAGAACATTATATTTGTATTAAGAATGAGGATGTTGACAATACTTTATGTAAGCATAGTTTATCATGTGTGTGATGTCCCCTCTCTCATCCAGTAATCAAGGAGTCTGAATTCTCACCACTGACACTGGAGATGGATGTTTAATTGAAACAAAAATGGATACACTCAGTATTTCCAGATGCAGCTCTCTGCATCATGCACAATTTCCCTTAAGGCCACACAGGGAACACACTCAGTCCAGAGTCTGGATTTCTCTATCTGTCTCCCTCCAGGTCCCCAGTAAGATTCCCCATTGACAGAGCCATCACCAAATATATATAAGTACTCTCAGAGATTAAAATATTCTCTAAAAGACCAGTCAGAATGAAAAGTTTAAATATATTTAATATTTAATAAGAAAATAAATTAAAAATACTAAATATCTATTTACAGTAAACACCAGAGCTTCATTCACAGGAAATATTAACATAACACAGATGAATAGATTCACACAAACATAGAAAAACAGCACTTAACTAGTCTCACTATATTTCTCTGATTGATCTAAAGAATTACTATTCCCTGGTTCACTTACTAGAGCAAGGCAAGATGAAGTAGTTGAGGGGCCCTTCTCTGTCAGGTTCCAAAAAAGAGACTGCAATGAGACTTCAGTCTCACCTAGTATTAAATATAATTTTTAGTGATGGCTTACATAATGATATCACATACATCTGGTCATCTGATGTCTGGTTCCCATGCTAGACCTCTTGGCTAGAAGCTGCCAGGATTTATCACGTATGTGTCAATAACACACACACATAGATCTTGCTAAGATTTGTTGCAGCTTCTGGAAGTCATAAAACAATTTCAAACTTCTACCCTTCCAGAGTAGCAATTAGTTGACTACCAAAGACAATACAGAAGTCACCAGCCACCACTGGAAAACAGGTTCTAGGAAAACTTCCATCTCCTACAGGAGACAGCTGAATGGGTGGGGTCAATATAAAGGGGTGCGGCCAACTAGAAAGGGGAGGAGTTATGCTCAAAACCACAAAAACTGTAACTTTAAATACACTGCCCTGGGTACCAAACAACCATTATGAGAGTCCAATCAAGACAAAATGAAGTGTAGAAGAAAAAAAATATTTCAATGCATTGGCTGCATGACAAATACCAAGGTTGTGAGGCATGAAAAAATAAATTACTTTTTAAATACATTACTGGAATGCCAGTTGAAATCAAGTACAAGAAAAACAAGCAGCATTCAACTCAAACCACTTCTCCTTGTACTGCAGTTCTAATTATAATTTATATTTAGCTTTATTAAAGTACCAAGTAACATGCTGAAAGTAGCAATCTCTGTGATACCCCCACTTGTAAAAATGTTTCTTATCCAAAAAAGACCTGCTGCCTGACAACAACTATCTACTTGTTTCATGGGGAAAGCATGATCAAAGTAAAAAATAAAAAGCTAACAAGAAAGAAGCTCAAGATACATTCCTTAAAGGAATACTGCACAGGTTATGGACCACACATGATAGATTGGCATTATGTTTAGTTTACAGGTAAAGCCTGCAATGATGACTGCAAGTCTCCAACAAATGTAATAAGCTTCTTAAAATAATGTAATCCTGCCCTTTATTACAAATACTGTCATATGCATTTCAATACCCAAGACTTATACATTATATAGTTATGTAAGTATTCTCTGCATGGCAACAACAGAAATGCTTTCAATGTTGGCAATTCTTTAACAGTATGCTTATTAAAGCTTACCTGCATCTTACAATCTCAGGCACGCTTACCTGATAGTCATTAAAGCATTGCTACTTAAACACAGAACAACAGGCACTTTCTGAATAATAATAAGCATAAATCAACAGTATAAAAATATGACAGAAACCAGAACATTCTGCAAAATCAAGGACAGATGAAAAGCCACTGTAGTACTTGTGTCTACCTTGAGTGGGGGATACTCTGCACATTTACACTGCATAACTGCTCCTTGCCTTGCTTGGACAAATCCAGAGTCACTACATGGGGGAGTGGGGTGCAACAAGTATGTCACAAATTGAAATATCTCTGGCTGACTGTGATGGCCCTGACACATTTGTCATGCCTCTCAACCTCAGAGAAAGACATCTGGACAAAGCCATACACAGAAGTGGGAAAAAGGCCCAAAAATAAGGACAATGTTTAAATATTGCTCCTATAAACTTAGATAATAAAATAGTAGGTCTTGCATTAGTATGAATTTTCTGAAGGGTATGAAATCTGAAACTCAAATGTCTGTCATTATTTTCTAACTTCAGTCTTTAATGATTTGCCACTAATTTGACAAAAAAAACACAATTTTATGAAAAATGGACCAAAAATGTGTTGCAAAAATATAAAATAGCCACACAATACAGCTGGGAACCTGTCAAAGAAGGGACACTTTTTTAATATTAGTACTGCTAACTTGAGGAGCTGACAAAATAAAAGAATCTACATGCATTTCTAAAATAAAAGTAATCTATAACTGATTATTACAGTTATTTATTAATTGTAAACCCTCCACATTTTCTTCCAAAATTGCCATTTTGCGGAGGGATTATTAGGGGAAGAGCAACATTTTGAGCCAAAATTGGGGACAGTTGAGAGGTTTGGACATGTCTAATTATATAAAGCAATTTATGTGCATGTACCTCTCAACCTGTTAATGCAGAAAATCTGGACAAGGCCAAATATATTGGGGGAACATATAAACAGTACTAAAAATTGCTCTTGTATAAACTGAAACAGTTGATAGAATATAACAGGTCTTGCTTTAGCATGCATTTTTCTGAAGGTTATGACATCTGAAACTCAATATCTGTCATTATTTAGTGACTTCATTTCTAAATGATTTGCCAGAAAACCACAAATTTTATGAGGAACAAACCAAAAAATAAGAAGCAAAAATCTATTAAGTCTGTGAAAATCTGGACATTTGAGAGGTATAGTTCAGCTAGGGCTGTCTTTGAGTTTGCCGCCCTTCCCCCCCTCACAAAACCATGGCCGAATGGAGCCTCCCCCCTGCAGCCATTCCAATGAACCATTGCTTTGCTATTTCACCTCATTTACCATAAACTCTAATGTACATACTGCTTTA